>NC_133773.1:108210975-108317244 GCF_003597395.2 Chelonoidis abingdonii
TGGCTATTCCCTATCACCTTACCACCTTCCAAGTGTATGCAGATGATTTCCTTAATTACTTGCTCCATTATCTTCCCTGGCACAGAAGTTAAACTAACTGGTCTGTAGTTTCCTGGGTTGCTTTTATTTCCCTTTTTATAGATGGGCACTATATTTGCCCTTTTCCAGTCTTCTGGAATCTCTCCTGTCTCCCATTTTTTATATTTTCCAAGGATAATAGCTAGAGGCTCAGATACCTCCTCTGTTAGCTCCTTGAGTATTCTAGGATGCATTTCATCAGACCCTGGTGACCTGCAGGCATCTAACTTTTCTATGAAATGCTATTAAATGTAGCTAACTCCTAGTCAGAGCTTTTACAACAGCTTGTGTGTATTATATCAATCAACAACATATACATATCATACATGTTGATAGAATTTATTTAACTGAAAATCAGCTTTACTATGGAAACATTATGTGATATGGAATGGAAACCAGGTCTCTTGTTACATTTAACAAATCAATAGTTGAGTTCATCTTCACTGGCAAATGGCAATTACATAAATAGCATGTCTCACACTGTTTAACTTTTACTAAAGCCACATATAGTACCATAATTTTCTACACCCCACAGTAAGTCTCTCTGCTGCTCAGTGTCCTCTAACATTAGCTCAAACTACAGTTCATAATTTTACACTATTGATGGTCATGCCACTCATCAGCTTTTGGATTCTATGAGCATTTCAACATTCCCTTTTTGAAACCTTTTCTTTTTCCCAAGCATTCTATCATTTTTCAGTGGAACTAATCATTTGGGAATATAAAACAAATACACTAAAATTAATAAATGACTTTGTTATCTCTGCTTTTTCAGACAAACTTTGAAAGGCATCTTTTGATTCCCAGGGGCCTTTCAGATCAACAATATTATTTTCAAGGAGAAACATTGAGGCATTAGAATGTTACGTGTCCAAGTTGGATAGGAAATGGATCATGCCTTTTAATTGATCTACATTAGTGGAGGATAAGAGACTTTAAAACAGATTATTTTTCAGTTAATATACGGATCTTTTCTTTTTAGTTTAGAAAGTAATGAAATAAACATTTAGAGTACTTTATTGTTCCTCTTCTCTGCAACTAAGCTAAATGCATCCATTTACTTTTATGGAATTTCAAATTCCCCTCTGCCCACTGGGGGAGAGGTGTCTAGGGGAAAAAAAGAGTGACAATTGTTTATGTCCAAGATACAACATAATACATCAACAGCTATTGATATGTTATCGTGGCAGTTGTTACTGGTACTATACTTCACAGAGATATTAAATGTGTGATATTTTTTTTTGCTTGATCTCAGAAAAGGATGTATTCAAAGACTTATATTTTATCTCGTTTTTTTAAATTATTATTTTTTTTATTTGAACTAGGGTTTTAGTCCATACTGACAGAGATAAAACAGTCTAAGTAATTTCCTATACACTCAAATTTGTCATTATTTTGGTTTGATGATCCATTTGAGAACCAACATTACTTAATATTATCCTCAGGAAAAAGATGATCTACAGTAATCCGCTCTATGCCTATCAGAAGCAGTTACAACATTGGGCTGTTTGTCACAACATGTGTAGCAAGAGATGTCCAGGATTTATAACTTAGCCAAGATGAATTGATCTTGGAACCTTTCTTCTGAATTTCCTGCCTTTTACTGACTTTAACTGTGCATCCTTTACATTCCATTAACACACTTTTATGCAATTGATATAGCAAAAGGTCAATCAAAATTCTTGCTATATGTTGATTTTTTTTTAAATCAGGCTCAGGGGTGTGACTGCCAGCCCAAAAAGCCAAATGGAATAATAATAACTATAATATCGGAGTAGCTGTGTTAGTATCCACAAAATCAACAAGGAGTCCGATGGCACCTTAAAGACTAACGGATTAATCTGTTAGTCTTTAAGGCTCCACCGGACTCCTTGTTGTTTTTGCTTGTTTTAATAATTATAATGAATAAATAGCATCTTACATAGATAAATCACTTTTCTTGCTTTATCAGAAAAATGCAGATTAATGTACAGTGTGACAATTGATTGGATAAAATACAATATTAAGAATTCTCCAGACATTGGAAAACATAATTGCTTGTTTGAAATGGAAATCATTAGGACAATAAGACACATTCTATAAAACAAATAACATTCTGACATCTGTAACTGAAAGCAGTGTTGAAGAAATCCATAACATAGCTTTGTACTATAAATGTAAAAAATAATTATATAAAAAAATCTCTACAGCAAACATTAGCTACATATGCTCCTATTGACAGGACCTCCACAGGTTTTCTGAGATCTTCTAGTTCATCACTGAAATTTGAAATAAGGAAACTACATTTGAACTGCAGCTGGTGTCATCATGCTATCATCCCACAAAAAAATATCACCTGAGAAGAGCAAATTAGTATCTAGGGTTATATCAATATACTGGGGGTATGAATTAAGGGTGATGAAAATATTGCCATCAACTTCTGTAGAATGAAGCCACTGAATATCACAGAGCTTTATCTTCAGTGAATATAGATAAAACTGTTCTCGTACAACCATTGCCTCAATGCTATGAGATTAATGACTTAAAATGGAGGAAATGTGATTTAAAGCTCTTTTCTAGAACAAAGCTCTCACATATGACAGTTGATTTGTTTTTAATCTTATGCTCAAAATGCCTTGAATTTAATTTTAATTGTACAGGAAGTACTCTGTTTTAAATAATTTTCAACAGTAATCTATGTCTTGGTTTTGCCTTAGGAAATTTAATCTAAACAAAAGTTCTCAGTCCGCTTATTATGATTAATTATATTGGTAAATTGTTAATATTAATACTAGTGAACAGTTAAGTTTGAACTAAATTTGAACTGTTAACACAATTAATGACAGGCGTGATCAGGTACTTTGGCAACTCAGGCCTTGATCCTGCAAATCCTCACACATACTGAAGTTCAGGCATATAAATAGCCTGTCTAAAACCATTGAGATTACTCATATGCTTAACTTTAAGCATGCAAGTAAGTGTTTGCAGGACTGGGAGTTAAATTACATAATTATTGCTCATGTTTATTTGTAACTGCAGAATTATTTGCATTCAAAAATTGCAGGTATAAAAGTAAAGGCCAATGCTTGAGAACTTTGTGTGTGTGAGAGAGAGACTGAATCTTTAAAAGCTTTTGAAATACTTTAGCAAACACATCACAAATCTACTTTGCGGAGTGGTGCCAATCAGCTGAAGTAGACTCCATATTTACATCATGTGTTTAGGAGATAAGATGGATACATACATTTGATGTAATTCTCTTCAAATTACATTTGATTACAAGAAAAGAGTGTTCTGCAATCAATATATTGGAACATGGAATACATATGATTAATGTCCCAAATCTGTTCAAATTCTTCACTTACAAGAAACATTATAGAAATGATTATGTGAAATTCACAAGGCTTCAGGCAAGGGCTATTTGATGGGGGCATGTTCATTGATTTGTCCAAGTTTTTAATTTAGTTGGTCATTTTCTTTTAAGAAAGATAAAAACTAGGGCTGTTGATTAATCATAGTTAACACACGTGATTAACTCAAAAAAATTAATCAAAATTGCAAAAATTAATTGTGATTAATCACAGTTTTAATCACACTGTTAAACATTAGAATACCGATTGAAATTTATTAGATATTTGGATGTTTTTCTACATTTTCAAATATATTGTATTCTGTGTTACAATTGAAATCAAAGTGTATATTATTTTTATTACAAATATTTGCACTGTAAAAATGATAAAATAAATAGTATTTTTTTTAAATTCACCTCACACAAGTGCTGTAGTGCAATCTCTTTGTCGTGAAAGTGCAATTTACAAATGTAGATTTTTTTTCTCACATAACTGCACTCAAAACCAAAGCAACGTGAACCTTCAGAGCCTACAAGCCAACTCAGTCCTACTTCTTGTTCAGCCAATTGCTAGGACAAATAAGTTTGTTTATATTTACAGGAAATAATGCTGCCCTTTTCTTATTTACAATATGTTAATTAAATTTGTGACTGAACTCCTTGGGGGATAATTGTCTGTTTTCTGCTCGGTTTTACCTGCATTTTTCCATATATTTCATAATAGAGCAGTCTCGGATGACCCAACACATGTTCATTTTAAGAACACTTCACTGCAGATTTGACAAAATGCAAAGAAGGTACCAATGTGAGATTTCTAAAGATACCTACCTCACTCGACCCAAGGTTTAAGAATCTGAAGGGTCTTCCAAAATCTAAGAGGAATGAGGTATGGATTATGCTTTTAGAAGTCTTAAAAGAGCAACACTCTGATGCAGAAACTACAGAACCCAAACCACCAAAAAAGAAAATCAACCTTCTGCTGGTGACACGTAACTCAGATAATGAAGAAGAACATGCTTTGGTCTGCACTGCTTTGGATTGTTATCGAGCAGGACCTGTCATCAGCATGACCGCATGTCCCCTGGAATGGCAGCTGAAGTATAAAGAGACATATGAATCTTTAGCGCATCTAGCACTTAAATATCTTGCAATGCTGGCTACAACAGTGCCATGAGAACACCTGTTCTCGCTTTCAGGTAACATTGTAAAGAAGAAGCAGGCAGCATTATCTCCTGCAAATATAAACAAACTTGTTTGTCTGAGCGATTGGCTAAACAAGAAGTAGGACTGAGTGGACTTGCAGGCTCTAAATTTTACATTGTTTTACTTTTGAATGCAATTTTTTGTACATAATTCTACATTTGTAAGTTCAACTTTCATGATAAAGAGAATGCACTATCATACTTGTATTAGGTGAATTTGAAAAATACTATTTCTTTAGAGTTTTTTACAGTGCAAATACTTGAAATCAAAAATAAATACTAAGTTAGCACCTTACACTTTGTATTCTGTGTTGTAATTGAAATCAATATATTTGAAAATGTAGAAAACATCCACAATATTTAAATAAATGGCATTCTATTATATTAAACAGTGCGACTAATCACAATTTTTTTTAAATTGCATGATTAATCGTGATTAATTTTTTTAATTGCTTGACAGCCCTAATAAAAGCTGTGGCTTTTTTTTTCAGCAGATCTGATAAGCATTTTATATCTGGTTGACAGAAGGCAGTTAGTCACTTTAATTCATTAGACACCGATGATCCAGGTTGTTCAACTTGAATTTGGCCTAAAATGGGAATACATCTTAATCACCTAATCTTCGGGCTTGTACATACAAAATATCATGTTACTGTTTAAATCATCCTAATGTAAATATGCAATTGATCATGAGTGCGTGTTAACAAGACAGTTGCTCTATAATTTCTACCCTATAGGTTGAACACCTTTTAGCAATCTATAGAGCAGGAATTTCCAATCTGTCTCTCTGAAGACTGAATTGTGGCCCCGTTGGGATTTTGTGGTTCCCAGTAATAACCAAATGAGTCAGATGCTGGGCAGAATCAAGGGTCTTCAATTTGATTTGATTCAGTTCAATTCGATTCAACAAGAGTTTATTCAATGTGCACAAAGGGAGAGCCCCTGGTACAAAAATCAGCCATAGTCCCTCCAGCAAGGAGCCCCTCCCATTGCTATTTTATAGCACATGGCAGTTACATAACAAGTTACATAACACACACCTCTAACCAATCATATTTTAACCTTTCTATATATGGATTTGTTCATCACATCCTTCTACTTCTCCACTCCAGATGTTGAGTTCATCCCCCTCCCCTTGACCTTTTCTAGAATGTTCCTAAGGTGGTGAGCCACAGCATGCTTCTTTATGCATAAATACCTTGAACAACACATTTTGTTTAAAATGAACACAAGCACACCCTTCAGGCTCTCAAGTGAAACTGTGTTAAGAAAATTTGTGTTTGAATATTAATTTAAATGTGTTTCCAGAGCTGCATCTGCAATTTTAAAACAGAAGTGTGTGAATCAGCCTTGCCACTATGAGGAGGAAGGAAAGACCATCACCTTAAAAACAAGAGCAGCTCTGTTGTCAGACAGGTAGACTCTGAGCAGTTGCTGTCCCTTCCCTGCTGCAACTCCTCTGCTGGCTGCCTGCTCCTTTGCAAAGGAAGAAGGAGAGAATAGCTCCTCCTCTACTGGGCTGTGGGAAGCCCAGGGAAAACAGAATCAGATCTTGACTGGCTCTGTGTGAACTGAAGGCATTTCCTAGAAAAGGATGGCTCCTGTGCCTTTCAAAGTCACTGAAGCCAGCCTATAAGAAGTGGGAAAAAAAGTTTAGAAAGTCAGTCAGTTACAGGCTCCCTGATCTTCGGTTCTGCCAAGATTAGAATAGACTGGGGATTAACCTAAACTACAACAGTTGGTAACAATTCCACAGGGACAATGGCTGGGCTTTTCAGTTACTTTTGAAAATTTCACCAATTATGACAATTGAAAATAACCAGGGTACAGACTGCTTAAGCCACTTCCGTTCCTGACCCCTTCATGTCCGACAGGTCCCCTGCAACAAGGCTTGTAAAAAGAGAATTGTAGGAGCTGATCAACAGCTTTGCTTTTGCTTAGGACTCTCTTATACTGGGAGAATCTCCAGCAGGGGTCTTGCGGCTGGTTTCAGCTCAATTTGCACCATTTGAGTGGTAACAAAGATGTGAAAGAAGGCAAAGAATATGTGTCATGTTATTGACTGATTTGTGACTCCTTGATTTTTTTTTTTGAAAAAATATGTATAGTGTGTCAGCTAAAAGTTATATACCATTGCCAAATTCATACCACTGAAATGAACAAAAAAAAATCAGGTTTGAGTACAGTTAACCCACCGTGACAAGTATTTTATTCTAACATACAATAAGTAAACAGAACTAATAGTCCAGATTGTACCCCCAACCATTTATTATTTTCTTAAAGGGTGTGTCTACACAGCAAAGAAAAATGTGTGGCTGGTCTGTACTATCTGACTTGAGCTCATGGGGCTCAGGTTGTGGGGCTGTTTCCTTGCTGTGCAGACTTCATGAGCTTGGACTTGAGCCCGGGCTCTGGAACCCTCTCACCTCCCAGGGTCCTAGAACCTGGGATCCAGCCAGAGCCATTAAGTCTAAACAGCAAAGAAACAGCCCCGCAAGCCCAAGTCAGCTGGCATGGGCCAGCCACACGTTTTTCTTTGCTGTGTAGACATACCTTTAGTTTATAATCTCAACAGGTATGATTCCCATGTCACCCACATAAAACTAGATGTTGATTTCAGTGGAGGTACTCCTGATTTACTTGCGTAACTGGGGAATGAATCAGACACAGAAAGAAGGATTATGACTTTCAACTCCAACATCATTGGGGCAAACAGATTTACACACGGATTCTTTATCTTTTAATGTATGGATACCAATTGGTAAAACTATTTTAAACCAGTCACTGCTGCCACAAAAAGTAATTTCTTTTTTACAGACTCTTCCTCAGAAACTTTTCTTTCATGACTTTAGTGAATATTTCTAAGTTCATGTATGGTGTTAAATTAAGCCTATCTGGTTTGACTTTTGACTGTCTTTCTCTTTGATTGGCTGCAATGTTTTGACCCAAAGTACTTACACATTTGTATACTACTTTCAATGACTGTTACTTTAGCTTTTTAACATTTTTGTTGAAGAATGATTTTCCCCTTTGACCATGAGTTGTACTGAATTTATTAAATAGCCATAAGAAATCTAAATGAGCAGATGGATTTTGTTGTATTATTTTTAGGTTAAGTATATAAGATTTCGTCCTGTGTTAATTTAAGTTAATTTAAGTCAAGCTCTTCATTTATGCAGGATAAGGCTCATTGTCTTGCATATTTATTTATACTTTTCAAGAGGTTACTATTGAAGTTGGTAGAGAGTCAAAGATATTTAGGGGCATCTTTTCAAAGTTCTTTATATGAACAATACATTTCCGTTTTTTTCTATTATACACACTTTCTAATTCTTTTTTTTCTTTCCCATTGAATATTCCATCCTTAAATCTCTGAAAGGTGTCAATGTCATCACACTCATATAATTTTCTTATTAATTTCAGACAATGAATGATAGTCATAAAAGCTGAAACTAGTCAAACTAACTTTTATTTTGTAGAAAATGACATGCCCCAATTCATTCTTTTTTTTAAAAAAAAAGTTAATATTTAATTTTATATTGTCAAAGAATCCACTATAGTTCTGAAATAATGTGACATGTTTATTAATTCCCTACTGAGTGAAATCTTACAAAATCAAGAAAAACTAATATAGAGATGAGATGTGCTTTAAACAAAAAATAATGCAGCTGGAGAGGAACCTAAATTATTTCCCCTTGGTCTATTAACCTCAAAATTTAAGGGGTTTGGATCCTAAAATATATGGATTTCAGCTGTTTGTTTGGCACGCGCGCGCAAACATCCACCCACCGTCAGTAGAATAGCGGAACTCCCCTAATCTTTGGGAAGTTGTAATGGGTTGGTTCTTCCCTTGCAAGCTGGATATCAGTCAGCTTGGGGGATCCATGCCCCAAAGAAACCTTTCTATCATCCAGGCAAGTAGGTGAAAAATAGCTATATAGTGTCAGTGGTCACCCTTCCACTTCATACAAAGGACAATAGGGAAAGATCAAGTAGTATACTCTAATTCAATGACACTCAGACCTCTGTGGTTCAGGAGCCAAATTAGGGGTCACCGTTACCCAAAAGAGCCACAGCAGTGTGAATTTATTGTTTCATTTACTATAGTACATAATCGTATTTAAATAGTATGACAGGGGAACTATTTAGTTTTTATTGGATAATAACTTAGTGCAAGTTAATAACTTAATTGATTAATAACATAGTAAAAGCATCCTGATTGGTTAATTAAATCAGTGTTTTAATATCATGCCATGTGCTGCAAAGAGCCACAGAAGACAGATTAAAGACCCATTTGTGGCTTGCAAGCCACAGTCTGAGTATCACCGTTTTAACTGGAATATGCTCTGTCTTCCAGGAAGAAATGCTTCCGGCAACTGCTGTGAGCACAATGGAGGAGCCTCTCTGAAATACACACATACACTGTTACTATTCAATAGGTGAAGGGGAGGACGTGACCTGCTTGCATCTGACTTCAAGTTAAGTTCAAGTGGAAGTAATTGGCCATGTGTTTATGATAATGTTTTCCTGGAGTTGTTAGGCCAGAGACAATTACAGCCTCTTACACTTCCAGACTTAAACTATTCATCTTTAGCACAAGATGTAGGTGGGTGTTTCTGGAATAGAATGTCCCAAGTCTGGTCCCAACTGGCACCTGTAGGGGAAGGATAGTGTGCACATGAGGCGCAATGGGATTCTTTCCATGAACTTCAACTGACATTGGTTTGGGGCCCTTGAGGTTTCTTGTGTGCTGAAAACAAGAAACTCACCTATGTGTTTTTCTCTAACAAATGTGTGACTTCCTGACCACAGAAGGGTTTGGTGTTTTCTTTTTTTCTTTTCTTTTTTTCCCCCTTTCATGGAAGGTTAACCTATGCTCCAGATGGGTAGGTCTGTCATGGAGACAGCATCTATGACCTTGTGCAGCTTACATAACAATTGGAACCATGTACTGTCAGACACACACCATGCTTACCATTGGGCATCAAACCTGAGACCTTCAGAACCAAAGAAACATGATTCTACCACTTGAGTTAAAGAAATTTTTAGCAATGAGCTAAAAATAGAACCACTGTCCCCCAGATACCAGGGGAAATCATATTACATGCACTAAAGCATGACTACAGAAGATAACAAATGCTTTTTGTTGGACTGAGACATATAATGTAATAGATAAGAACATTAAAATTGGTTGATGATTTTAATTAGCTCTGAAATCAGTCAAACAGAATTGTAGCATAATTCTGTGGTTTTCACTTCCTTAAGTTGATTTTACCAGTTGTTACACGTTATAGGATTTCTCGCTTAACAAGCAGTAGGAAGCTGTTAAGCATGCTGAACTGTAGGCAGAAAATCATTAAAAATACACAGAATAATAGAAATCAGAAGTATGCTGCACAAGAGAATTAGGTTGATGGGACCTAACTGCTAAAGAGCAGAGGTTATGCTATTGGAAAGAAAAAAATATTGGAAAATGTATGAAGTGAGGCTGAAAATTCTGAGTAAAAGCAGAGCACTCTAAATTAGATAGGATAACAAAAATATGTATTCCAGGCACTTTATTTAATTTATCTTGAGGAATAAAAACAATTTCTACAATAAGTTCTCTGACTGAATAGGCACCATTAGGAAACAAACCATATTTAATGAATGACTACCGGTTCAAAGGGCTAAGGCAGATTGCCAGATGCTACATACTGCAAATGAGTTGCAAAACAAATGGGACCAGACCTAACTCCAATTATTAATTTATTTCTTGGCTTGTATATATGACAGATACCATTAGCTTCATGAGAGATATTAGTACTTGAGAGATTTCTTTTCTGTTAGATTGAGACTATAAATTTCTAAATATGTACCATAGAAAAGACATGAAATTAAATGCCGAGTTCCAAATTGGTGAATTTATAGTTTAAATGGTAAAATCCACTGGAGTCTAGTGTATAATAGACTATCATTTTGATGTTAAAAATAATTAGTACTAGCTTCAAAATATAATGTATATTAATTTTTATTGAATTCAGCCATAAAGTAGTATATATTATGCAACAGAAAGATGACCATGTCCAATAATTATTGTAATAATCTTTAAGGCCCCTATTCAGCAAGGTACTTAAACATGTGTGTACCTTTACACATGAATAGTACAATTGAAGTCAATTAGATTACTTGTGTGTTTAAAGTCATGCACATGCTGAAGTATCTTATTGTATTGGTACCTGAATACTGTTTATAACTTGTAAATACATTCACTGAGATAAACAGATATAGACTACTAATTTCAGGTAACAAGTCAACCATCAGTTTACTTCAAGTACCACTATGTAACCTCAAAATCAAGGTATTATCATGTCAGAGGGTGCTAATGAAGCTGTAATGAAAGCAGGTTGGTGTCTGGAGTGAGAATCGTCTTTTATTGTCATATCAAAACAATAAAAGTGCAGATTGTTAGTTCCTGGACTTAAGAAGGAACGGACCTTAAAACAGGTAATCCAGAACAAATATATTGCTTAGAATTAAAATGAATGGTTGATGCTCAGGACAAATTGAAGAGTGTGTTTTCAGGATTCTTAAACAGCTCTGAAATCATGGCCACCATTTTAGATTCCTCCTTTGAGCATCAAATTTCAGCTGCTTTAAAAAAATGAACATAATCAATAAGGCTGTACACAAAGATTAATGTAGCCAATCATATTCTAGTAATATGATAGAATAGTAACAGAAAGCAATCAAGGTCTTTTCTTTCACTATTAACATGCTGCCACTGGTTTTCTTTATTTAATTACATGATCAGGGTTTTCACTGCCATACAGATGATACTCAGATTTATTCATCTCCATAATTAAATTAGCCTGCCTTTTTTTGGCACTGACCAACTATTTATATGATAATAGAATGGAAATGCAACATTTTTAAATGAAATCAACCAAAATAAAACCAAAGTCTTATTAACTGGCTCTAGGCACTTGTTGAACAAATGTTCTCTGCTGATTTCATTTTATTGTGCTATCATTAGAGACCATAACGACCTTGGTTTGTTATACTGTCATCTAGTTTATCTATTGATAAACTTCTTTAGTTTGTTAGTAGAACTTTTTATTACATTATAAATATTGTCAGTTTGGGACCTTTGCTCAGTGTGAACAACTTGGAAATGCCAGTAAATATCTTTGGTATTTCAAGAGAAGAGGTAATGAAAAAGTTCATTGGAGACAGAGAGCAATTAGTGCTCCTGGAGAGTAGACCAGGCCTAAATGAAGATGAAGCCCAGCTGTGTGGTGAGCATAAAGGGAGGAAGCCTAGGTAAGAAGGAGCTTTGAGGGACAGAAGGAGAAAGCTCAGTAGTCCCTCTAGATGCTAGTGAGTGAGGACAAAAGGCAGAGGCAGGCATATAGTAAACCTGTGGGAAAGGACCTAAAGGATAGCGATGATGGAGAGAAGTTTAGAGAGGTGGCAAGGAGTCAGAAGGAGCAGACCTTAGCTACTTACACAGGAGCCCTGGACTGAAAGCCAGAGGAGAGGGAGAGTCTGAGTTCTTCTACTGGTCCGTTGGGAAAGGTAGTGCAGAAACACCATGATAAAAGAGGGAAAAGGACTACAGAGTTTGGAAGCAGGCCTCTGGGAGGTCTCTCTGCACATAAGAGTGGAAGGACAACCCCACAGAGCCCAGGAAGTGGTGGAGAATCTGTGTAGCAAGGAAACCAAGGTAGAAGTTTATTTGACTTTAGTTTAGTTTATTAGACTCTTTCCCCCCCCCCTCCTGGAAAAGGTGGGACTAAATGTGACCTGACAAAGGGGTCAGTCCTGAAAAAAGACGTGTGGGACAGAGCAACTGTTAGGAGGGGGAAGAAAACAAGAAGAGCCACATCCACCTGTGAGGGGGGCTGCCCGGCAGTGAGTCAATGCTTCTGTGTTTCAGTTTTAGCATGTTTCTCTTGGTTTCCTGCATCTTTTTTTATGTTATCTATATAATATATGTGAACAGTTAATAGTTGTGATCCAGCACTTGTTACCAATCTATTATCATGTCTTACTACTATTTCAGTGATGTTCAAATCTGTTAGCTATCAAAGTGTTTTAAATTTATAATCTCATGACTGTGGAAGTAAGAGGCTTTTAACATTCCTTCTTAGCTGTAAACTTGCTCCCTCTTAATAGTCCTAGTTCTCTCTCTGCTTAAAATGACACTGAAGATATGTTTACTAAACTTTTAACTGTTCTTGAGTGTTTGGTAGTTTCTTAGTGAGCTCTTCTAAGGAATTCTGTGGATTTTTGAGAAGAATGGGACATAAACATATGTGAGGGTGTATCTGTTTGGGGATATGAAGTCCCTGCTTTCGCTCTAAACCCAATCATGAAGGTTTGAGATGTTCAGGAAGGACTTCTAATGGCTGGAATGATGGTGTGAGGACTTTAGGCACACCAGTAAGCTTGTTTGTATGTTTGTTTGTTTACTGGGCTTCATGTAGGCATTTTGACAATTTTAGTTGGAAAAACTTCCCTTTCTCTTTGCTGTCATATGTGGTTTGAATTCATATCAATATCAATCAGTCTTGTGGCAGGTCCATCCTGTTGTTGAAGTGATAACATAGGAAACACTGAAATGAAATTTAAAAATTCATGAAGCATTAATATTCTTCACTGAATTGTAACAACATTGCATATGCGCTATTGCATATTAAGACTGCATTATTTACTATTTGCATTCTCTACATCGCTTCATGAAATGCAATGAAATGTTAATTAAAAATATACTCCACAGAGGAAACGTGAGACTCCTCTATGATTTTAACAATTAGTTAACTTCTGTATGTCCTCAGGTAAGTCATGTATCTTGCCTTGCTGATCATTCTGTGTAGATGTATAGCCTCAGTGGTGCTGTGTAGATGCATATCACTATTGGTAACATGCAGAGGCCACTTCAGGGAAGCAGCTGCTGTTTTTATTTTTTTCCCCATCCCCCCAGTGCTAAAGCAACTTTTCTAGCAATATTACCTTGATGACATTTATAAAGATCAAGGTAGGCAGTTGAGGAATGTGACACCCTGGCACCTCAATATTCGCCACTGTCATCTAATTAAGGTATGTTTTGTACAAAGTATGGCCTGTGAGGCATCATTCTAAAAGTCTTGATCTGCTAGACATTAATATTTCATTGAATTGCATGTGCTGTCTATGTATGTGAAGTTATGAAGTTTGGCTATGTATCTGTTATGGAAACATGTTGTAAGGTTGAAAACTCCCCAAAGCAGCCTGTCAGGTACAATGGTAAAAAGGCCAAATAATGTTAATGGCTTATTGAGGAAATGCACACAAGGATTACCCCAGGAACTGTGTACAATAGAAACCTCTCAGTACTACACAATGGGAACTGTTTGACCCAGATCACAGCAAAAGAGCTTTCTAGCAAGTGGGAAGAAGTTATAAAAGTTGGGAAATGACATTATGCTGGTACCTCACTCTCCCTATACCAGTAAACACCTGAGGGGCAAGGACTGCACTGTGGGAAGTGATGTTCTCAGTCTAGAGGGATTTCTAGCCTGTGTATAAAAACCTGGAAAATCCAAGCTGCACAGCCAAGGCAGCTTGTTCTTTAAGAATCTGCCAGCCTGTTGATCACTCAGCATGAGAATTTGCTAATTCATATCCTATCTATCAAGTGTGTTTAAGCTCAGTTTGTGGTTTTGTTTATTTATTAAGGCAATCTGCTTTGATCTGTTTGCTATTATGTATAATCTGTCTTTTGTAGTTAGACAAAACAAAAACAAGTTTATTAAAACCAGTGTGTGGAAGTCATAAAGGTGGGGGGGCCCAGCAAAAAGCTATTGCATATCTTCTTTCACATTGTGAAATTTGTCCCTTCCCTCAGACTTACGCTGTAGAGTTCCCTGTGCAGCGCAAGACAGTATAATTTTGGGATTACACTTCAGTGGGGGAGGGGTGCATGCCTTAGGAACTGAGAGGTGCCTTAGCTGAGCCTTCCCATGCAGAGCTGACCTCAGCATCTGTGTGTGTAGCTCCAGCTGGATAGGTCCCTACCTGTGTTTGTGCTGGTATAGGCTTGGAGGCCTGTCACAGCAGTACAGTGAAAAGAGCCCAGCCTGATAGGTCAGGTGAGCTCAGTGGTACCCTAGTTCCAGATGGCACCCTGCGGGGGAATCTGTCACAGGAGAATCCTTGAGTTACAACATAAAATATGACTCAGGTCCACAACAACATGCCCATGCATTTATTTTGTTTGCTGTAGTTTCTATCTTTTACATCTTTTTTGCACATATCCAGTTTTATCATTGAATTGATATTCATTAGTTTGCGTATTAGGCAAAGAAAATATTGTGCACTACCAACCAGAAATCTAACACAGTTACAGTTAGAGCAAGCAAAACCTTCTATAAAGTATGACTCTCACAGGAGACATTAAGGGCAGAGTAGAAATTAGTTTATATTTCTTCAGAATCTGTTTTGCTCTGTACTGCTCCATTCTGAAGCTTATCTTTTCTCTTGGGACATCATAACACTTGCAGTTATGTACACATGTGCTCTATAAAATAATCTTCAAACTAGATACCAAATCAGTCAATTTATATTGAAACAGCTTTTTTTTGTGGAGAACCTTCCAGGGTTTTCATCACATTTGGCATCAAACGGAATGTTTTGCAATATTCACGAGATAAAAATTCTGTGCAAATGGCTTTCCAAATTCCTCATCACTTTAAAAACCCATACATTTAACCCCAAAATATAGAGTTAATGTTCACTTGAGAGAACTCCATGTAAAGGCTTTTTTTGGGCTGTTCAGTAAGTAACATGTGGAGGTGAAAAGGAAAAACAGCTTAAGCAGATGTTTGTGTGCCTTCATATAATTTCCCACCCTTCAAAGATGTTTGACTTCCAATTCCTAGTACCTATCTTTAAGGGCTTACATTGGCTAGCACCGAGCTATCTCTGGGACAGACTTGCCCTGTGCGACCAGCACAAATGCTTCCTCTGCTAAGGGTCCCCAGAGTGGTACCTGTAGGGGTCAATGGCAGAGCTTTACCAATGGAGGGTCCAAGAATGTGGAATTTGTTCCATGGCTGAGCACGTGTTTACATGCTTTGCTGAATAGGGCCCATGAAACAATAAGTAATCAAGAATGTTTTTACAATGCCTATGTTGTAAGTGGGGTGGGCATCCTTCCCTTATTAAAAATGAAATTAGTTCTATCTCTTCTTAGAGTACTTTAAATTCTATTTAAAAAAAATACTGTAACCTATTGTTTTTTCACATTAAAATGTCCCATTTGCTATAACTATGAGCACTTTGTTTTTTTCCCCCAGGCTGAAAAACAGAGAATGACTTTGATACATTGTTTTTTCTTTCTTTTTTTTTTTTTTATTCCCCATGTTCTCCCAGTGCTAATCACAAAGGATTTACAAAGATGTCAGGGGACTCTAGTATTAAGATGATATGCAGCAAAATTACTCTTTAGGAAAGCAAATAAAATAATTTTTAAAAGTGATTTTAAATTCTAACAGGAAGCATAGGTGAAGCTTAGCGCTGCTCCCACACAAGCAGACAAGAAGTGTAGAGTTCCAGGCAGTGTTGTTGCTGCTAAGTGCTCTTCATGCTGAAACAAATGGTCAACCAAACATAGAAGTAACTTCAGAAATCCAGTCTCGGGGTCAGAAAGCTAGACGAATCAAGAGAGACTCAGCACTTAACTAGAAGAGCCATGATCCGCATATTTCAAAAATTCTGAAATGGAGATGGGAAACCTAAACAAAGAGTGTAATTGAAGAGAGAGACTTATTCAAAAGTTAAATTGAGGTTACAGCTGACTGGGAAGATAAAATCCTATTCCCAATAAATGGCACCATAAATGAAATATCCGAGCTCAGCAGAGAATGGGTCCAAACCAAATATTGTTTTATGTAAACTTTATCCATCCATTGCCAGCCTTTTCCTTCTCACAATCCTATAATCATGCTTTTTATGATCAGTTTTACAGCATATAAAATATGTCCAGTCAATGTTCTTTGCTGAACATTTCCCATTCCAATTAGCAGGAGCTTCTGTGTTCACAGCATCTCCAAAAATCAGGCCACTCTTATTCAGGAGGCTAACTATAGCTCAGGAGCCTAACTTTGGGCACTGAAGTTAAAACATGCTGGCCTGTGGTACCATTGACTAGACCATCTTTCATTTTTTCTTAAAATTCATTGAGTAATAAAGGATAGGAAACGACACTGAGGCCTCCAGGTTATCCAAGAGTGTCAGAGTTCTCATTTGCAGTGTTGGTGTTGTAACCATGTTGATCCCAGGATATTAAAGACTACGCTGATGAGTTAATATCTTTTACTGGACCAACTTCTGTTGCTGAAAGAGACCAATTTTCAAACTACACTAAGCTCTTCTCCAGGCAGCTAATGACTCAGTGCTTCTGCGAGAGTGCAGCTGAGTGTAAATGTAGGTAGTTCTAGGCTCCTAGTACCAAGACAGAGCATTCCTTAGGACACAATGATCATGAGCTTGAGAGTTTCATACATTCTGCTGTGATCTCTCAAAGTTGTTTGTGTAATCTCTTATGTGGCCTTAAGGTATTTATGTAACTATTTTCAGTCCAATCCAAGAAAGATTAAAACTGAGGACTGACCCTATGGTGCCATGGTGGTAACTTTCTTCACTGTCACATGGGAAGGCAGAGTTTTATTTATAGCTGTGCATGCATACTTTCTCTCCTCCCCCCTGCACTCTCAACCACATATTGGAAACTGCTTAGAATCTAATGGTAGCTCACTCAGGCCATTGGTTGAGTAGCATAATGCACTCCCCTTCTACAATCTGCCTAGCATGAATTCATTCAAAAAGAAGCCTGTCCTGTTTTACTCAGCTAAAAGGATGCTGGCTGCAATAAAATGACAAGAGTGGTGGGTTTGGTTGGTTGGCTTGTGAGTTTTTTTTGTTTTTTTTTATTTCAAGACATTGTGTCACAAATGTTCCAGAATTCCCAACAAAAAAGTTCCAGGTTATGTTCTTCAATAATAAGAAAAGAGTTCACATCATGTGAGATGCTTTAAGGACCCACACATAAGTCATGGTTGGGAGGAGTTCTCCCCCAGTATAGAAAAAAAGTCTAAATGAGCATTAACCACCTAGGCAATACTCTCCCAGAACTTACATATGGATAAAACCCTCTGTCTCCCTCCCACCATAACTTAAAAACAAATCCAATGTACTAAGCAAAGGTCACACCCATCATGATTGGGATGTAGGTGTGTCAAGGTTTCTTCCCCACTTTGAACTTTAGGGTACAAAAAGTGGGGACCTGCATGAACACTTTTAAGCTTATTTACCAGCTTAAATCTGGTACGCTGCCACCAGCCAGAATTTAGTGTCTGGCACACTTTCTGTTCCCCCAAAACCTTCCCTGGGGAACCCAGACCCAAAGTCCTTGGATCTTAAAACAAGGAGGAATTAACCATCCCCTCTCCTTTCCCCCCATCAATCCCTCATGAGTTTAGACTCAATCCCTTGGGTTTTAACACAAGGAAAAATCAATCAAGTTCATAAAAAGAAAACTTTAATTAAAGAAAGGAAAAAAAGTAAAAGTTATCTCTGTAAAATCAGGTTGGAAAATGTTTTACAGGGTACTCAGATTCATATAGACCAGAGGGGACCCCCCCAGCCTTAGATTCAAAGTTACAGAAAACAGAGGTAAAAAATCCTTTCAGCAAAAAGACACATTTATATGTTGAGAAAACAAACATAAGACTAATCCACCTTGCCTGGCTACTCCTTACAATTTTGAAACATGAAAGACCAATTCAGAAAGATTTGGAGAACCTGGAATGATGTCCCATCCTTCTCAGTCCCGAGGGCGAAGAAAGAACCAAACAAAAAGTGCAAACGAAGACTTCCCTCCACCAAGATTTGAAAGTATCTTGTCCCCCTGTTGGTCCTCTGGTCAGGTGTCCGCCAGGTTTACTGAGCTTCTTAACTCTTTACAGGTAAAAGAGAAATTAACCCTTAACCATCTGTTTATGACAACGTGGTCTGACCTAGTGGTTGGAGAATGAGTCATGCCAGGTCAGACATCAGGAGTCCAGACTCTGAGACAGACCAGAGAGCAAACTGGGTGTCAGGTAGGGTCAAGTTACCAGGAAATCAGGAGGAGCAGTCCTAAGTAGGGTGAATCCAGTTGCATGGAGGACTTCTTGTTCCTGTGCTTGACTTAAACAGAAGCTGTCATGAATAGAAAACAGGATTCTCCAATTGTGTATTTCCTCTAGATTCTCTATACTCTCTTTTTTTTCCTAGAAAGACTCAAACACGATAAATGAAGCACAATTCTAAATGCAATCTAGATTTAACTGAAAGAACTCTCATTACAAAGCTCGATCAGTTATAGAGTTGCTTGTAATTTCACTGCAGAATTATTAAAAAATCAGAAAGCAAGACCCATGTTTAACTCACACAATATATCCAAGATGAGTCTCAGTGCATGGCAGGCCGTCTAGAGGATTCAGGGGGCCTGGGGCAAAGCAATTTCAGGGGCCCCTTCCATAAAAAAATTGCAATACTATATTCTCGTGGGGGCCCCTGCAGGGCCCAGGGCAAATTGCCCCACTTGCTCCCTCTCACAGGCGGCCCTGGGAAAATTAAACCTTCTGCATCTCAGAACAAACCTAGTTTTGAGAGAACTTCTTTACAAGGTATCACTGGTTCTCAGCATCAGCTAGTGCTAAAAGGCACTAAAGCTCATTAAAAGGGTTGGGCAAATTATTTTCAATCAAAACTTTTTTTGGTTCGAAAACTAGGGGTTTTTAAAAAGCAGAAAAAAATCACAGACAATGTCTGCTTTCCTTCAAAATTTGTTGTGGTTTTTCTAATTGAAAAACTGAAATTAGTCTGCCAAAACCTGAATATGGTTTGGGGTTTCAGAAGTGTGCGGCCAAATATTTGCTGCTTGCTGGTTGATGTTAAACATTAAAAATTCTGCTTTAAAAAAATCCAAAACTTTTGAACCATCTCAGCTTGGACCAAACGCCTGAGCCTATCCAGGCAGAGATTTTTTCAGGTTTCTGATACTCTGCTGGCTTCCCTTGATTCATATCTGTCTCCATAACTTTGGGTTCATCTTAGTTAGACATAGAGAACAGCCATTCTGGGTCGAAACCAAAGGTCCATCCAGTGCCAGTATCCTGTCTACCGACAATGGCCAATGCCTAAGTGCCCCAGGGGAGTGAACCAATACAGGTAAGATCAAGTGATCTCTCTCCTGCCATCCATCTCACTCTCTGACAAACAGAGGCTAGGGCCACCATCCTTACCCATCCTGGTAATAGCCATTAATGGACTTAACTTCCATGCTTTTATCTGTTTCCCAGAGACGTGGTCCATGGGTCCTCACAAACTGGAGTATGGTTACTGTTGGAGTTGTGGTCTTAGGTATAGCTTATGTACATACTCCACGAACTGAGCATTTGAGCTTGTTCCAGAATCTGGGATGAGCCTATGTTGTGAAAACTGAAATGCTCAAAATAGCACAGGCATGTGAATGGACACAGGGTGCTAAAATTAAATTAACCCAGGGGTTCTCAAACTGGGGGTCAGTACCCCTCAGGGGGTCACGAGGTTATTACTGGGGGCCACGAGCTGTCATCCTCTACCTCAAACCCCGCTTTGCCTCCAGCATTTATAATAGTGTTAAATATATAAAATAGTGTTTTCAATTTATATGGGGGATCGCACTCAGAGGTTTGCTATGTGAAAGGGGTCACCAGCTCAAAAGTTTGAGAACCACTGAATTAAACTCTCTGGAACCTCAGGGAATGTAGGTGGGGGGGTCTCCCTTCGTAGGGTTGGGAAGGATATTGCTCTTCTCACGTGATCTCTCCTCCGCTGACATGAATCTCCCTATGGCACTGAAATTAAATATAGACTATAACTTGGCATTTGAAAAGTGAAAGGGATGGTAGCCCTAACAGAAAAGCTAACAGCTTGGCTCTTCTGCAAGTCTCAAACTGCTGAATGAGCTTCAGGGTAGGGAAGGCTGTGCCTCCCAAACAACCTGGCTCTGCCCTCTAACCGACCCCCACCCACTTCCTGCCCAACTGCCCCCCTCAGAATCCCCAACCCATCCTGCTCCTTGTCCCTGCACCATCCCCCAGAGACACCACCACACCCTGGGGACACCCCACCCAGTCCCCTGACTGCCCTGTCCCCTATCCACCCCCACACTGAGTCCTGACAGACCCCCAGAACACCCACAATCCAAACCCCCCATTCCCTCTCCCCTGATCGCCCCCCCACCTCTGCCCCCTCTCTGTGTCCTGACTGTCCCTGAGACTCCCTGCCCCTTAGCCAACCCCTTACCCGGAGCCTCAGCCCGTCGCATCCAGGGCCATCCCTGAACCACGGTGCAACGTGGCTCCGGAGGGGCCCGAGCTCCTCCCCACTCAGAGGCCCGGGGTAAAGGGGGCGGGGCTGTGAACTTCCTCCGCTCAGCCCGGAGCTCGCAGCCCCGTCCCCTTATCATGGGGTTCTGAGCGGGGCGGAGCTCAGGGGCCCCACTGGAGTCAGGCTGCAGCTCTTCCGTGACATCCCTGGATGTGCTGAGGCTCCGGGAGAGGGGCGGAGACGGGGTCAGGTCGGGCTGGGGCAGGAGCCTCAGCCATTCTCTTGGGGGCCCCTGCAGAGCCTGGGGCAAATTGCCCCACTTGCCACCCCTCTCCCAGGCGGCCCGGGCACATGGCGGAATTCAAGTAATCCAATTTTTATGTACATCCCTTCCGTTTATGTGAATGATAATTCAGTTTAGATTTAATTACTGGACTTAAATATCTAGGGGGACTCCTTAGGTTAGGCTTTGCCTACCCTCACTGGATTTGCTATGATGCTGTAAATTGGCTCTAAGTATAAAGGTCCTTACTTTTCATTTTTGCTCATTCATTTTGAAAGGTCACCAGCCTCCATTGTAAATATTGAAAGTTATGAGAATGTAAGAGGAGAGTCAGGCAAAAACTAGGCAAGTCGCCAAATAGATTCAGATTGTCTCCTCCTGCATTAAAAGTTGCAAGAGGGGACATTTTGTGAGGGGATCTCCATGAGGATTTTCTCACTGATATTCTCCCATGTCACCCCATCAGAGATGGGTGTATCTTCCAGCGAGAAACCCCATGAGAAGCTAAGGACAGCTGCAGAGGCCCTGCACCCTGACAGTGGCTCTGATGGCTCTCCACACCTGGGAAGTGTGACTCCACTGAGGCCGACAGCTCCATTATCTTTATCTTGTCAGTTTTGTGCACCCAGAAAGGGGGACAATGTGCATCCTGCCCCCTACCACTCTGTTACTGCCTACCACGACACCATTTGTGTGACTCAGTGAAGGCAATTGGATGTGTAGGGTAAAAAATAGCATGACAATAATAATACTTCATTTGCCTAATGTTGACTTTGTTTCTGGGAGGTAGGTGGGCAAGTGTTATCCACTTTTTTACAGATGGAGAAATAGCAGCACTGAAGTTAAACAATTTACCCAAAGACAGAGGGAGTCAGCATCAGAATTTGTAATAAAGACCAGGAATTCCTGGCTCTGAAGCCAATGCTCAACCCACCTTGCCTGGCTGCTCTCTTAGAATGGATAGTTAAATAGTCACCATGTCTGAAGTGTTTAAAATACTAACACAACGCTTAATAATAAATGAATTGTTAAATTGTTCAAGTGAAATCAGAAATCTGATGCATTTTCATCAAAAAATGTGTTATATATTGAGATTTGGCCATGAAATGTGTAAAATACCACTCGCTTTAGAATCTATTAGACATCTCATAATACAGCAAAGATACAGAAATATAGAGTAATTTCAGACGTAATGGCCAGTATCATTTTCAAAATGTCCTTTAGTGTAAAACAAGAGTTGAAAATCCATATCTACTATATCTCTTTGTCTTGGAAATTACCTAAGGAAGATGCTGCAAAGGTGCACTGCAAATACATAGTCAGAAATGAAACCTTTGTTCTAGAAATATGTAGTGTTTAAGGATGTTTGGTATAGGGAATATAGAAACTTGTAACTACTCTGTAATGAAAAGTCTCTGTAAGAAATGCCACTATCCATTAAGAGGAGCATTTCCCATGTTCAGACCTACTTTATTTTTCTATGAGGGCAAGTAGTGTAAGGAAAAAACACCTCAGTTGACATCTCAAAGCATTTATACCAAACTTATCCCTCTTAATATAGTCTTATTTTATTCTTTAAAATGAAACTTTCAATACAATAGTTACCCCAACTTCAAAAGGCTGCACCCCTCTTGGAGCCTCCCCTTCCCACTAGCCTCTACGTAATCTATTACTTGAATGAGGCAATGATTAACAAGTTCCCTGGAATGAATAAACAGAATAATAGATAAGCAGCCACATATGAGAATGATGTTATTCTGTTATGGGAGTCTGGTGACACAAATCATTAGCACTTTGTTTTGCAAGGTTGCTTATTTGTTTGATTCTTTATAATATATGGATTTTAAAGATCTACATATAAAATTCAAACAGCAACTACAAGTAAAAATAAGGCTCTTTCTTCTCTGTTTCAGCCCTACTTATTTAAAAAATTCTTTACAACAAGTTCAGTTCGTACTCCGAAGTAAATATCCCCCTATTAAATTCTGAATAATTTCCTCCAACTTTTCTACCCGGTGGGGTGGACAATGGTTTGTGGGTATTTAGATGGGCATAGTGCCATTTTCTGTAAGGTTTTATAAGAATATTGCAAACATTCTAGGTTACAGCGTGGTCTAGTGGTTAGAGTGTTTGAGCGGGAATCAGGTGATACGGCCATTCCCGTTGTGCCACTGCCACTCGATGATAAAGAAGTCACTTCACCTCTACATTTCTGCTTCCCCTCCCATCCTCTGTCTTGTCTACTTAGGCTATAAGATGTTTGGAACACTGACTGTCTTTTCCTACGTGTATACACAAAACCAAGTAGATTAGTGCCTCTAGGACCATTACCACAAAACCATTTGGAAAAACATTTACTGAGAACCTCTTTTTTAACAGGAAGGCAAACTGTTTCTTTTCCACTAGTCACATTTTTTTTTCTATTTTTATTTCCTCCAGTTTTCTAAAATGTAAAATGTAAACATAAATAAAGCCACTAGCCACTAAAATTGATTATTATAGCTAATCGGACTATACATCTTGTTTAGGTATAATTAAACTTAATGTCTAAGGTCTTGCAAAAAATTTTACACATACTAAATCACTGAATTAAGAAAAATAAGATGCCACTTCATAAAACTCATGTAGGAAGAGTTGCTGCTGCTAAGTTTTCTTCTGCAATAAATATCTAACCAATATACTCAGTGAACTCTCTGCTTTTTCTCAGCTTCTGTTATGGATTTTTTTTTATCCAGCTGCTTCATAATTTACCATACTCTTTTCTTCTCCCTACCCCCTAGTCATCCTCCTTTCTCGGGCCCTCAATTTTTTCTCATTACCCTCAACATTTTTTTTTATTAATATATTTAACATTACCTCAGAATGGACTATGTCTCACAGCAAGATTCCTTTGGATCAGGTCTTCCAACAAAGGCAAATGGTTCTTAAGAGCTAACTAACTCACTAACCTAATGAGGAGGGCTTTAAACTAGGTTCGATGGGGACAGTTGAGCAAAGCCCACAGGTAAGTGGGGAACAGGAAGACCTGGGAGATGGGTCAGAAACAAGAGGAAGCGTAGGCTATAATGGCAGAGAGAAAGGAGGGTCAGGGC
This sequence comes from Chelonoidis abingdonii, assembly GCF_003597395.2. Taxonomy (NCBI): domain Eukaryota; kingdom Metazoa; phylum Chordata; order Testudines; family Testudinidae; genus Chelonoidis; species Chelonoidis abingdonii. The sequence continues at coordinate 108,235,339 of NC_133773.1, forward strand.
AAAACTGGGAGGCAAGATCAAATCAGTATCTTAGATGCCTATATACAAATGCGAGAAGTATGGGTAATAAGCAGGAAGAACTGGAAGTGCTAATAAAAAAATTTTGTTGCACACTGAAACTTGGTGGGATAATTACCCACATGATTGGAATGGTTGAGTGTGGATAGGTATAGTTTGCTCCAGGAAGAACAGGGGGAAAAAAGGAGGAGGGCGTGCCTTTATATTATTAAAAGTACACACTGACTGCAGGTGGGAGATGGACATAGAGCAAGGACAGAAGTTTGAGGAGGTCTCTTGGGTTGAGGATAAAAGGGTAAAAACAAGGTGATGTCGTGCTGCCTAGGAGTCTACTACAGGGCCACCTAACCAGTGGAAGAGGTGGTATTGAGGCTGTTTTTTAAACAACTAACAAATTCATCAAACCCAAATTTTGGTGGTGTTATGGGATCAAACTATCCAGATAATATGTTGGAAAATAACACCACGGAGGCACAGACTAGTGCCAGATATAGTTCCTGGACTGCATTGCAGACAACTTGTTTTTTTGCAGGAAAGGTTTGAAAAAGCTTACTGGGGGGAAGCCATTCTAGACTTGATTTTAACAAATTGTAGGGAGGAACTGTTGAGAATTGAACAGTAGAAGGAAGCTTGGTGAAAGGATCATGAAATCGAATAGAGTTCTGCAATTCTAAGGAATGGGCAGAAGGGCGTACAGCAAAATAGAGGGGACCATGGATTTCAGGGAAGCGCGGATTTTGGTAACCTCAGAGCGCTCTGATAGGGTAATAGTCCCATGGGAATCAAGACTGAGGGGAAAAACCCCGAGGAGGGTCTTGCAGTTTTTCAAGGGGACACTATTAAGGGCCCAAGAAAGCAAGCTTATTCCGGAGGGTAGGAAAGATAGAAATGTGGCTCAAAGGGACCACCTTGGCTAACCCACGAGATCCTGCATGATGCCTACCAATAACAATGAGTTCAAATAAAAATTGGAAACTAGGTAGATTTACACATGGATGAATATAGGCAAGGACAACACAGAATGCAGGGCAAAATTAGAATAGGGGCAAGGCACAAAAATGAACCTTCAAAAACTAGCATGGGAAATAAAGGGAAACAAGAAGACTTTTTATCAATACATTAGAAGCAAGGGAAGGACAAGGACAAGTTGAGGCCCACTGTCGTGAGAGGGGAAGAGAAACAGAAACAGGACAACTATGAAAATGGCAGAGATGTTTAATGACATCTTTGTTTCGGTCTTCACTGAGCAAGTCTGAAGGAATGTCTAACATCGTGAATGCTATGGAAGTCGGTTTGGAAGAATAAAGATAAAGAGAAAGAGGCAAGTTTAAAATCACCTTCAGAAAAGTGGAGAGATGCCTGCAAGTCACCAAGGCCTGATGTGAAATGCATTCTAGAATGCTCAAGAGTTAAAGAGGAGGTTATAGCGCCATCTCTTAAAAAAAGGGAATAAAAACAACCAGGAGGAACTAGAGACCAGTTTAGTTTTAAACTTCTGTGCCAGGGAAGATAAGGGAGCAAGTAATTAAGAAATCATCTGCAAAACACTTGGAAGCGGTAGGTAGGTGATAGGGGAATAGCCAGCATGATTTGTAAAAAACACTGTGTCAAACCCATCTGAGTAGCTTTCTTTGATAGGTGATAACGAGCCTTGTGGATAAGGGAGAAGTGGGATGGGCGTATACCAGACTTTATAAGCATTTATACGTCTCGCGATATAATCCTTATCGAACATAAACTAGGCAAATACAAATTTAATGGGCTGCTATAAGAGGTGCATAACTGGCTGGCATAAACCATACTCGAGAGTAGTATTAATGCTCCCAATTCCTGCTGGAAAGGAATTCTCTCTCTTTTAGAGAGGTTGTGGAATCTCCATCTCTGGAGATATTTAAGAGTAGGTTAGATAAATGTCTATCAGGGATGGTCTAGACAGTATTTGGTCCTGCCTTGAAGGCAGGGGACTGGACTCGATGACCTCTCGAGGTCCCTTCCAGTCCTAGAGTCTATGAATCTATGTGAGCCAAAGGATTCACTCTTCAAAAACTGAAGATCTCTGACTGTTCCTTGGATAATTGACCTGGCCACTGGATTGAGAAGCTTGGTGATTCTGAGAGGGAAAGTTTTTAATTTTAAACAAAATGGGAACTTGTACATGTTTAATAGGGATATTTTCTCCTTAAACTGGTGGTTAGTTAACCTGAACACATTGTTAAATGTTCAGGTGTTGGGTTTCTGTGTGTGTTTGCATGTGGGTTTCCTCTGCTCATCTCCACAACTCTTCCCCTAAAGTTGCTTCAACTTTGTTTGCCTTGACCAATGAGTCATGGATGAGACACTTTCAGCTAATTGATACTACACTGTGCAGTCCATGAAGGTTTCTGTATGCTGATGTGGCTAGCTAATACACTGCTTAGTAATGAGAGCATTTCAAATAAGGACCAAGCTTTTCCTAGTATTATTTGAATCTCTAAACATTTTGAACAGACCACATATTCCCTCAGAGGTCTTGGATGATAAACCTCTCTTCTGTTTTCAATATGCCCCAGTAGTTCTCTCCTCTGTGCCACCAACAAGCCATCTACCTTTGAAGATCATGGAATTGCAGCAGGGCTGCTATTCTGTCTTCAAGGGTCCAGGCTGCTGCTCCCTTTAATATTCCCCAAACTCAGGAAGCTCTCCTTTAAATGTCCAGAGTTAACACTGTAAGCCTGAATTCTCATCCTGCATATGTGGGTTCTTTCAGGCCTCTGTGGTTTGGGGAAGTGGACACAATTCTCCATGGGTCAGCATGGTGAGAATAGAAAATTATGCAAATTCTATTGATTACATGCATTACTTTACTTGATCACTCACTATGGTTCAATGTAAGTATAAAGAACTTTTCAGTTTGATGGTTACAGAGCACTAAAATTGTAGATACAAATCACTTTGGTTTATACACACAGAATTTTGGTTAACATATATAAACAGAATTGTAGATGTTTTAATATTTACTAACACTGTGATAAATTTCAGTTTTGCAAATAGCATCTCTATGTGTCTACAGGTGATGTTGGTACCACTGCAATGACACTGTTAGCTGCTATTGCTTGCTGGAATCAGAGCAAATACCAAATGTAGACAAGGCATTATTTTACTACTTTTATACATGTAACCCCTTTGGGGTTTAGAGAGCATGGCCCCTTTAAATCTTTTTTCCCGGGGGGAGGGGGAGAGTAAGAAAAAAGCAGGGAAACTCCAGGGGGTGGGGCTGGAGCTCCAGGGAGAGTGGGAGGCAGCCTGCAGGCCCTGGAAGAGTGAAGCAGGGAGAACCTGCCTGAGGAGGACAGGCCTGATTGGGGACAGCCCAGGACAGGAGCCAGGAGGAGCATTGTGCCGGGGGAATCTCCCGAGGACAGGCTGGAGATGGACCCAGTATCACGGCTGCCCAGAGCTGCGTGGGGCTGTGAGTACTGGGGCTTTTGACTCTGCCTTGGGAACAAAGAGGGAGATTGTAGGTAGTTAAGTGGGGAGGTGGTCACTCTGTGGGGCTTTGCAGAGAGCGGGAGAAGAGGGCACCGGAGGAGTTTGCTGGGGAGAGTTCACTGGCACCGAAGACGACCAGGAGCACGCAAAACTCACCACCAGACTGGAACTTTGCTCACGCCTCCTGAACTCTCCGGGCAGACACATTGCTCAGTGTCTGCCCTGTCAGACTGTGCTACCACTGGGCCTATGGGGCCATGGTTTGGATGCAGCCTTGTTTTACTGCTCCCCTTATATTTCCTCTTGTTGTATTTCTCCTCTCATCCCTCTGTAAATAAATACTTCCCTTTGTTATATCCATTGTACTTTTCGTGTGTGTGTGTGTGTGTGTTTTCACTCTGAGGGGTTTGGAACAGATGCCCCTGGGGTGGAAGGGATTTCTCCTGCTGCATTCCTGCACGCACTGTCTCTTGCCAGAGTTGCCTGCAGAGCAGACTCCATCTTGGCCATGAGGGCGCTAAAGTTACATACAATTAACACATGGTGGTCTGCCCCTTTGGCATCTGGAGTTGCCAATGATGCGCTTATCTGACAGCAACCAGGCTCAGTCCCTCTTCCTGTGCAGAAAGTGTCTCCTTCAAACTCAATGGGCTGTCTATCAAGTGGAATAATGGACTTGCCACAGTTCTACAGCTTTCCAAATAGAGGCATTACTATTAAAACCGTGTGCCATACTCCATTAATTGGGAATTATTGTTTATGAGAACACAAAGCCATTTACCTAGGCATAGAGGCTTCTATTCTATGACATCTGAAGGCATGGTACACTGGAAAAGAATAATTAGGAGAGCTGGTTGGGAAATTTTGGATGAAACAATTTTCTGTCAGAAAGTGCTGATAGTTGAAACCTAAACTGTTCATGGAAAAAGGCTGGTTTTGATGAATTTAGAAATTATCAGTATTGTAATTAAGCCTAAAAAGGGCCAAGTTTTTGCCAGAAGCTGGAAATGGATGACAGGGGATGGATCACTTGATGATTACCTGTTCTGTTCGTTCTGTCTGGGGCATCTGTCATTGGCCACTGTTGGAAGACAGGATACTGGGCTAGATGGACTTTTGCTCTGACCCCGTATGGCCATTCTTACCTTAAATTGTGGTTTACTCCTGAAAAGGTACACAAGATGTACAGTGGTTACTCAGAATTGAAGCCCTTGTATCCGTCCTTCTACTGCCAGTGTAGATATTAGCTTTGCTAACAGGGATGAGGACAGGGTAAGGCTTAGAGGGGAAGGCATTCAGTACCTTCATATGGGGTATAGGAGTGATCATGTCATCCTTTTGCATTGGCCCATTACTTATTAGCCCAGATCAATTCCAAAGGAATTAGTAACTTTCAATCTCATCCAATTTTTATTTAAAGTCAGTAGGAAGGCTCCCATTGATTTCATTGGGACAAGCCTTTGATAAGTAGACCAACTGGACATTAGGGTTGCTAGGCATCCGTTTTTGTTTTTTTTACTGGAAAGCCTGGGATCCTGATGGCTCTATTCAGCACCACTGACTGGGCCACTAAAAGTCTGGTTGGCGGTGCAGCGGGGCTAAGGGAGGCTTCCTGCCTGCCCTGGCTCCGCGTGTCTACCGGAAGCAGCCAGCATGTCTGGCTCCTAAACACCAGGGAAGCCACAGAGGGGTGCCAGTTCTGCAAATCCCATTGGGTGGGAACCACGGCCAATGGGAGCTGCAGGGGTCGTGTCGGCAGGTGCAGGCAGTCCACAGAGCCCCCTGGATTCTCTGCCTAGGAGCCAGACATGCCAGTCACTACTGGGAGCCACCTCAGGTAAGCACCACCCAGCTGAAGCCCGAACCCCCTCCCTCACATCAATCGCCTGCCCCAGGTCAGAACCCCCTCCCGCACCCAAACTCCCTGCCTCAGCCCTGAGCCCCTTCCCACACCCAAATCTCTCATCCCTGGCCCCACCCTCAGTCAGAGCCCTCACCCTCTCTAGCACCCCAACCCAGAGCCCCTTCCAGAACCCTGAACCCCTAATTTCTGGCCCCGCTCTGGAGCCTGCACCCTGAACTGGAGCCTTCAACCCTTCCCACACCTGAATCTCCTGTCCCAGCCTGGAGAAAGTGAGTGAGGGTGGGAGAGAGTGAGCAATGGAGGGGTGGAGTGAATGGGAGGTGGGGCCTCGGAGAAGGGTGGGCCAGGGGTGGGGCCTCGGGGCAGGCAAAGGTGTTTGGTTTTGTGCGATTAGAAAGTTAACAATCCTGCTGGATATGTCACCATATTTATTTAATAAGGACAACAAAAACAACCTTTTCCCTACAAGAGAAATACAGAATTATTGTGTAAAAAGGACAAACAATTTACAGAAAATGTCAGGGAGTTTTTAAATCTGAAAGTGCTTTAGGAAAGAAAAATTGAAATAAATAATAACTGTATTCAAAAAATGTTTTTAGCCAAGTCTACATAAAAAGAGTCTTACTGAGATTGTCTTAACTATTTCCTTGAATAATTAAATCACCTGTAATGTGCAAATATTCATTTCTTGGGGGTAACCTACCCATCCAATGCATAAAAAAATTGGTTAAAAAATAGCTCTAATAAGACTGGAATGTTTTAGAATGGTGGGCATTTCCAGTGAATAGAGTTATAATAATGTATTTTTCTGTTAATAGATTTCTTCATGCCTGCCATCATCAACTGAACATAGAGCTAATAAAATATTCTACTTCAGGTGCTGTGGTCAGATGAATATAGCAAAGCAAAAAAAAATGTGAGGGTGGTGGTTGCTACCCCCCTACACCTCCCTCCAATCTTAGTGCAGTTTTCTTTGTCTAAAATTTTCAGTTTTTTTTTTCTTTTACAAAAATAATTCTGTAGTCGGTTTCCATTATAAACCCTGAAAAATAGTCAGAATACACAATTTCCAAAGCACATTGTCCTAGTGGAAATCTATCTACCTATCTAGCCTTTTATAACTGTTATCTGATATAGAGAAATTCAAAATAACAAGACATCTTCAGTAGTGAAAAATAGTTTAGTTTGTTGTATACTGTCTCTTTACAACTGTGGATGGATGCCAGGCTGGAGGAGATTGGGAAGGTTCTAGGCAGAAAGTTTAAAGAGAAGCAGGGAAAAGGTGTAAAGAGATAATACTATTATCCTTTTCTATGGATTTTTTTGTTCCATATTACAAGAAAGTAGCATTCTCTGGTTCTTTAATTTGTCATATTAGTGTTCACAGCTGAAAAAACGATGCCAGGGCTTGTAGTGTTTTGTTTAAACATAGTCTGAAGCTACAGCATTAGTTGCAAATTTGCTGAAATTCTACCCTGGACAGATAATTGGAGAGATGTTGCAAGAAACCCCGGAGTACTAAATTTCAGAACATACTAGTATCCCAAATTCCACCTTTTTTGTTAGGTATCAGATGCCAAGGAAAGAACAAGGTTTACTCTAAAAGAACAATTTTCTTTGGGGTCTTTACTATAATTAAGGCCTGGGCACCAAGTTAAGCCTACTATTGTGGTCTGGGGAGCGAACTGTGAAGGACACAGGGATAGGAGCTTTGGAGATGTTTTTAATAAGTGGCCAAAATTGTGGATGTTTGTCTGAAGTGAAACTTTCATATATGCTCTTTGTTAAACCCTTGTTTCCTCTGTTTCACAGTTTACTTCCAGTTGGGAGGATGAAGCATCCAACTACCACCACAGACTCAGTAAGCAAAATGCTATTGTAACTAATGCATCAGCATAGAAAAGAAATGCACTGCAACTAAAGAATCAAGCCAGCATGGCTGATATTTGTCCTCAGCTGAATAAACTCCTGATCCTATGAAAGAAAGAGCAGCCGCCTCTCCCACTCAGGACACTGGAAATTGAAGGGACTCACTACCAAAAGTAGGTACTTCGAACCTTGTACAATTGGTTCAAAAGACAGTAACATTCTACTTTCAATTAGTCACCTTTTTGTCCTCATATGATTCAACCTCCACCATATGAATTGATGCTGGGAAACCTTTCAACAATTCCAAAGCTGGCTGATGCATTGTTTTGCATTATGATATATCTTTGCAGATAAAGATGGCTGTAATTTTCTAAACTTACTCTCATGTTATTCAGATCTGTTGCTGCTTCTCCTGTCACTACCATTGATTAATGAATCACTGTGAAATATCTCATTGCTGCAAGTTTATGCAAATCTACAATTAAATATAAGAAGGTTATTTTCATCAAATCAATCAGATATTGTATCTATTTAAAACTATAAAAGCATAATTTCTAATGTATAATTAATGATTAACAAAGACTATTAATAATTAAACGATGAGATGTTATAGTAGGTAAGTTCAGTACTGTAATTTGTATTTTAAATATATAGACTTCCTTTTCTATCTGTTGCCAATTAAATTGTCAGACCTAGAAAAACAATTATTTTCATCTTTCTCTTCACTTTCTTTGTGATCACAGGAGTGTGTGAGCATGCACATTCTGACACAGCACAATCTGAAATACAGAAAATATACCAGTTAAACAAAATGGGTTCATTGGACTAACACAGCGCAAGGTGCAAAGCACAGCAATTTGTCAACATTCGGAGAATCCTTTTCAAAGTGCATTTGCCTCTGGTACACGTCCAAAACACTGTCTCACAGCTAAAGTAATATATGTGTCATGAAGTTGTGCTTACACAAAGTGAGTTTTTTCCAAAGAAAGGACATCCTTCTCACTTACACAGTCTCTTTTAATGTATATTAACTGCATTGGTGCTAGCCATGGTTGAGAAATATAGGGGAAAATGTCTAGTTGTGATTTTCAAAAGCATTCATCATTAATCTAACTTTTTCCATTAAAGTCTATGGTGAAACTCACATGGATGGTGTAGACAGTCCTCATGAGACAAATCACTTGCCAGCACAATATACACATTCACTCCAAGGAGATTGAATAACATGTAATTTGCCTGTAGGAAGAGGATTTTACCGCTGTTTTTGGTATTTGTATTCTTCTTTGTTCATAGCAATATGAAATATGTACATATGGTAAATATGAATAGACTAGAAGAGGGTCTGGGACCCCTGGTATTACTCCCAACCCTCTCTATGGGCTTTATTTTTTTCTCAGTAACACTAGCGTAAATCAGGATTAACTTCACTGGAGTTACACCAGTGTGAAATTGGAGTGGGATCTTGGACTTAGGCACCTGGAATCCCAATCTGTTCTGACCACTTGGAAGATAGGACTGTACTGTAGGAGACAATCCTGAAATTACAGGGCAATAGATGAAATGACTTAATAGGTCTCTTCAACCTTTCTATAAATCTGTTTAATGAGTCTATATTTGTATTTTATTAATTTGAACATAAGGCTATGGTCTCTGTCTCTGTATAACACTGATTCAAGTTGAGGGCGGGGGGGAAGGTTCAGTTAGGAATAAGACCTTTTGTACCTGTAAGGAGTTTTACTAAGGGTAATATATGCAGAATTGTGTACTAGAAACCTAATGAATATGTATATTTCCTGCTTTTTTTCTCCTTGGATAGCACAATAGTAGTGAAGGCAATGTACTTCTCACTGTGCCTGTTCTTTAATGCAGAAGATAATCTTCTGGGTTCTGTAGTGCTCATAATATAAGCAACCTCTTTTGTGACTCTCTATTGCTGTAGGTTTGTAATGGTCCATGGCACTTTAATAATTAGCCTACAGGGAGTCTTAATAGAGAAAGTCAGCTCTTTTAATTAACTTAATCCCCAGTACATGAGCTGACCATGAGACATCAAACCACAGTTTAGCTCCAAGGGCATGTGAACTCCAAGGAAATCTCATTTTTAACCACATTGGTGCTGCACGCTATCTTCCCTTCTAATATGATATAATGTGCATCTAAATGCATTGTGCCACTCTTGCCTGTGGTAACATGAAGGCATTATTTCTTGTGGAATTAGTGATAATGGGAGATGACAACTTCCAAATAATTATAGCAAGACATAGGAGTTGTCATAAGGTAACACAGCCAAACCTCCATTTTTAAGGAAGTAACTAAGAAGTATTTTAAAAATCTTTATTCTGCCTATTTAGTTGAGCCTGAAAAAGAACTGTGTATGTCTAAACTATTATGGGATCATAATGTTGACAATAATTTTAGCTAATGCTTTTGTAGCCAAGCTTTCTGATAGAAATCTGTGCTCTAATGATTTGGTATGTTGATAATCATCCCCTGTACATGATTGTTCTAAAAATAAATATTTTGTATTTATAAGGGCATGTATTGATACTTTATATTACAGGGTTGTTTCTCATCATGATTTGTAATACCTCCTTAATAGCAGGAAAGGAGAAAAACATCCTGTGGAGAGCCAATGATTTTGCCTTTGTTTTCCCCTTTCCTTGTTGCTATCCACATCTTCGGTCATTTTTTCAACGTTAACATAGCTCTGGGAATAGTTCTTTGAGATACCCTAGGCTGAATTAAAGTACTGACGATCACAGCATTGTGTGGAATGTCACTGAGGACATCGCAACACCTCTGAAAGGAGGAAGTTTAATATACTGCAACTGCTTTCAAAGTACAAGTTGAAGACAGTTATACAAAATGAGGTTTCAGAAGCAAAAATAATTACCAGCAAATTTCCTCAAATGCACATTGCTTTATCACATGGTGTTCTCTCTTTTAGTTAAGGTTGAGAATTGTTTTGTTATGAGAAAATAACCAATTTATATAGAAAGCATGGTTCAATGGATTGGAAACTGTACAAGGAGTCAGGACATCTGGGTTCTAATTCCGGCTTTATCACTAACATTCTGCATGATCGTGAGCAAGTCTCTTCACCTCTGCCTTCCTCTGTTTCTCCTCTTGTCCTTTGACTGTCTTATCTGTTTAGATTGCAAGCTTTTTTGGAGAAGTAACCATCTTTCGGTATATGTTTGCATAGTGTCTAGAAACTGGACCTTGATCTCAGTGGGAGCCTCTAGATGCTATAGTAACACAAATAATTAATAATATGCAGTAGGCCAGATTCTTAGCTGGTGTAAATCAAGGTAGTGTCATTAAATTCAATGGGCCCACACCCATTTACACTGGCTATGGATCTAAATCTATCCCAGGGCTCACTTGTAAATGTGGTTTTTGACCGGTAATTTTATAGTACAAAGATGTAGAATATTTATTTATATCTGATCTTTTGTGATATTTAGAGAGATCTTTTGTGATATTTAGAGATATAAAGAATTTATCAAAATTTTCCTTCATACTATATGTTTGAGTCATGTTAAATAAATAAGCAGAATCAGTTCAATCCTGAGAAACTGGCACGTTTGTTGTTCTTTCTATTAGAATAAAACTCTTAATATATCTCATAAAACACTTCCTTTTTTTAATACTGTTGAATGTATTCAAAAGCACTGTATTTCATAAATGAATTCAATTTCTTGTTTTATTAATCCAGTTATAAAAAGAAATTCAATCTCTTCAAACAGCTTTATAAAGTCAAGTTAATTTACATAACTATAAATCTTTTATAACAAATGAGTTTTAATTAGTTTCTATCCTCTGGTATGTAAAAGAGGACGGAATTATCATGCAATTCATCCATTGTTAGGTTATACACTATTAAAAAGTCCTGTATTTTTAGCATATTCAAGATATTTCCCATCCAGCTTAATATCTTAACTCAAGTACCATTAAATAGTTGTAAATTGAATCACCTTTCTTTTTTGCTTTAGAGCATAGGCCATTTTTTCTAACAGAGATTGGACCAAACCGTATAAACACAGCTCCATATGGTTTCTCTATCACGGGTTGAAACAAAACCGCAAAAGCAAATGGTTCCAGCTTGGATCATAGATTTCACATCTGGAGTCAATTTTTTCCAAATTTGGGTATCAGCCTGTCCTAGAGACAGGTTTGGGCTGGGAACTAATACTAAACCTAAATTCAGATTGAGCATGTTGGTTAGGTTCCATCTCTAAAGTATAACAAGAATTTCATTCCGATTGAAGTTTTTTTTTTAAAAAAAACTACTTTTCTTTAGGCTAAAGATGATATCTTTGTTTTCAGGGCTGGCTTTAGGCTGATTGCCCCAAATCGGGCCCCGAGCCCTAAAGAGGAGCACCTACCTTTTTAATTTTTACTCACACTGCGACATTCCGGGTCTTCAGCAGACCAGGGTTCAGAGGTTCATCTGTGTGAGTTCACCTCTCATCCAGGGAAGAAGGCTCCTTGCTTATTCCACCACCTGAGCACTTGTTCTAGCTGGCTGCACTGCCAGCTGTGGTTCTTCTTTGGTGGCCACCCTGCCAGCCGCTCCGACCAGCCGACTGCTTGCCACTTTCACTGCCGACTGCTCACCACTTTTGCTGGCCGCTCACCAGTTATGTTCTGCTGCCACCTGCCTCTCTGCTATAACTTATGTAGGTCTGTCCCCTCGTGATTTTTAGCTCTCAGCAGGCTGGGCAGAAACACTGCCCCACCACAAGTGATTTCAGCTCTTACTGAGTACTTAAAATAACAAAAGTCTCCTAATGAAGCCTATTTAGCTCTTTAAACAGTGTGTGGGTGGGTAATAGGTTAAACCTTAGAGTCCACACCTCCTGGCTAGGACATCTGTCCCTATCCCTGTTGCTGTCATATGAGTCTGGAGTTTGAGCCCCTGGCTTAATGAGGTCATTTCAGCTGAGGGTGACCTTCTTGTGATGTTGCAGTCTATATAGTTTTATAAAAATATGTTGTTAAGTGAATATAATGTAACTGGAATATGCTTCATTCAAAAGATCTCTTGTAAGCTATCATTACAAAGCTTATAATCTACTGAGTGTGATCATCCTATTTGTATAAATGTATCACTCTTGTATCTGAAACGAGAAATATGAAATATAACTCTGAGGGCTAATTGTAATTATGCAAAGTGTGGACCATTAATGGTGGTTTGGAATTTTGATGTCTCCCATTAACCAGGACTATTGTCTGCAGATAGGTGTGTCTTACCTGTAAGTCTTCCTGTATACCTGTGTGCTGGCAAGTGGGCAATGAGGTCTTGCAGTGACATGTGATCATGTCACCTGAACTGGAATCCATCTTTAACCTAATGCCTTTCCATTGAGAAGGAGAGGGTGGGAACCCAGAGAGGGACAAAGGATTCCCGCCTTATGCAAAAGATATATAAAGGGGTGGAACAGAACAAAGTGAGGAGAGGAGCTATCATGAAGAATCCTCTAGCTACCACCTGAGCTGGAACAAGAGCTGTATCAGGGGAAAGCACTGTGCCCAGGCCTGGAAGGCGTCCAGTCTGAGGAAAAAACTTACTGAAGCATCTCTGAGGGTGAAATTATCTGTATTCTGTTTGATTACACATAGATTTGCGCATTTTATTTTATTTTGCTTGGTGACTTTGTTCTGTCTGTTATTACTTGGAACCACTTAAATCCTACTTTAAGTATTTAATAAAATTACTTTTTACTTATTAACTAACTCAGAGTATGTATTAATACCTGGGGGAGCAAACAACTGTGCATATCTCTCTAAATTCATCGTGGCTAAGTCCATAAATGGCTATTAGCCAAGAAGGGTAAAGAATGGTGTCCCTAGCCTCTGTTCATCAGAGGATGGAGATGGATGGCAGGAGAGAGATCACTTGATCATTGCCTGTTAGCTTCACTCCCTCTGGGGCACCTGGCATTGGCCACTGTCAGTAGACAGATACTGGGCTAGATGGACCTTTGGTCTGACCCGGTACGGCTGTTCTTATGATCTTATCAGTGTTATAGACGGTGAACAATGTATGAGTTTACCTTGTATAAACTTTATACAGGGTAAAATTGATTTATTTGGGTTTAGACCCCATTGGGAGTTGGGCATCTGAGTGTTAAAGACAAGAACACTTCTGTTAGGTGTTTTCAGGTAAATCTGCAGCTTTGGGGCAAGTAATTCAAACCCTGGGTCTTTATTGGAGCAGATGGGAGTGTCTGGCTCAGCAAGACAGGGTGCTGGAGTCCTGAGCTGGCAGGGAAGGCAGGGGTAGTAATCTTGGCACATCGAGTGGCAACTCCCAAAGGGGATTCTGTGATCCAACTCATCACACCCCTCATCTGGGACAGGTAAAGCACAGTTCTCTTCTCCTTTATTCATACAATAAAGACAATTGATAATATTTTACTACCCCTGCATTCAGTACTAAAGTGATTTGTCACCCAAAATTGATGACTGGATATCTTGGCAGACTAGGTATCTTCACATAAATACAATTTGCTCCTGAAGTCTCTCCTCCCGCCCTCCCCCTCATCAAGGTTTGTTCCCCACTTTGAACTTTAGAGTACAAGGAGTGGGGACCTGCATGAACACTTCTAAGCTTAATTACTAGCTTAGGTCTGGTACGTGGCAGCAGCCAGAATTTAGTGTCTGGCACACTTTCTGTTCTCCCAAAATCTTCCTGGGGAACCCAGACCCAAACCCCTTGGGTCTTAAAACAAGGAGAAATTAACCATCCCCCTCCTTTTCCCCCCAAGACTTTTCCCTCCCTGGGTTGCCTTGAGAGGCTTCACACAGAGCCAAACTCCTTGGATCTTAAAACAAGGAAAAAACAATCAGGTTCTTAAAAAGAAAGCTTTTAATTAAAAAAAGAAAAAGTAAAAATTATCTCTGTAAAATCAGGATGGAAAATGCTTTACAAGGTACTCAGATTCATATAGACTAGAGGGACGACCCCCCCGCCAGCCTTAGATTGAAAGTTACAGCAAACAAGAGTAAAAAATCTTCCAGCAAAAAGAACCTTTACAAGTTGAGAAAAAACATAAGACTAATCCGCCTTGCTGCTATTACTTACATTTTGAAACATGAAAACGATTTCAAGAAAGATTGGGAAAGGCCTGGAATGATGTTTCTGTTCTCTCAGTCACGCAGAGCGAACAACGAACAACAAAAGGACAAAGACTTCCCTCACAAGATCTGAACTATCTTGTCCTCTTATTGGTCCTCTGGTCAGGTGTTAGCCAGGTTTACTGAGCTTCTTAAGCCCTTTACAGGTAAACGAGACATTAATCCTTAACCAACTGTTTATGACACCCCCCAAATCTCAGACAAGTGTAAAACCACAACTGGCGGTGATTTCTTCTAAGAACTTTAGAATAAACAGATTAATAAAACACATGCACCTTTACATATACTACTAATTAAATTAACTACAAGACTTCATATTTAAGGACAATTTTTAACAGGATGATTCGGGAAAACTTTCACATGAGAGTGCACTCAGCTACTTTATTAGAAGCTCCTGAAATGTTGTGTAATTTCAAAATCAAAATCTTGGAGGCTAAACTCATCAAAGCAGATTTTTGTTTGTTTCCCTTGGCAGTATGAAGCCACTTTAGGCGCAGCATGGTCGGTTTGTAGCTGGAACCGCCCTTCCCCAAACATATGGGCGTAGTTTTTTCCAGGGCATACACAATAGCGTAACATTCTTTGTCAATGATTGACCAGTGGCTTTCCCTCTCAGACAGTCTCTTGCTGAGAAACACGACTGGATGGAAGTTTTGATCCAGTCCTTCCTGCATAAAACTGCTCCTACACCACGCTCAGATGCTATCGGTGGTTACTAGGAATGGTTTGTCAAAGTCTGGAGCCTTTAGCACAGGTCAGACATGAGTGTTGCCTTAAGCTGGGTACGGCTTTTTTTGGTACAGTCCAAATATCAGTCCATTAATTTCATTCGGGCTGGGTTCTTTGTCATATCTGCTAGTTGTGGTCAACGATTCGGCTGTGCAGTGTTGGTTAAATTCGTCCTGTAATTATCCTTGACGATAGCCTAAAGAAGGATTGGACCTGTTTTCTTTGACTTTGGGTGGACAGTGTTCAATCTGTTTGGATATGCTTATCTCATCTTTTGGTCTCTGCAGGTAGGTTTTTTTATTTGTTTTCCGTTGTACGCACTCTGGTGTCCATAGTGGTATTATGTCTACTCTGTTTTTTTGTCCTTAATTTTTTTTTGATATCTTTTATCTCTGTTTCTTAATAGTAGTTTCTCTTGCCTGCCTGTATGCTATCAATTTCTAGATCTTTTCTTTCTCAGGTGTTCATTGTGTTGTTCTTGCCTCCTTATGTTAAATCAGTTTAATAATGATGTGTCTCTACTTATTCATTCAGTGTATTGTTCAACTGTCTATGTTCTTCTTTCAATCTCTGCTAGTTTTTTTTAGACCTTAATGTCTATCATAGTCTTTGGCCAGTCGTCTAGGACTCGTGGTGCTATTCCGATATTTTTTTTTCCGGTGTCTTGTTAGTTTTTAGCCGCTGAGATTTTCATGCATTCAGTGGATTAATCATTCCACGAAAGCTCTATCCGCGCCTCCATTATAGTCTGCATCGTTGGAGTGTAAATGATAGTGCTACGTACACGCACTGTCTTTTTTATCGGGTTTCGTGTGTTCTTAATTTGTAATTTTTGGTTACTTGTTCAATAATGTTTTCAGTTTTGTTTCGTTGCCATATGCTACGTTTTGTGTAGTAGGATAATTCATATGATCATTTACCATAGTGATGACTATTGGCCAGTATGAGATGGTAGCCGACTGAGCACCACCGAGATGTTCAGTCATAGTTTCCATATTTATGCGAGTGTCATTTGGATACTGAGATGTCACGGCACAAATGGTGAATTGCGGAGTGATCAGTTTCCCGCTTCCTATATATATATTTGGTGGCCTTAGCTTTCTTTGTAGGGTCCTCTATGTTTAATGTTTTCAGTTTTTCTACTTCGTTTTCGATTCATGTTGATATCAGTAGAGGTCTCTATGTGTCTATGTATATCATCAATGGACATATTTACTTATTTTTAGATCTCATGGTGCATCTAAGTCTATCTGTGCATTAAAATCATTATAGTGGTTATCATATTTGGATCTAGTGAGTGCCATGTCTTTATGGCGGCAGAGAGATCACTTCTCATTCATGTCACCGATGCTTGTCTGTCTCTATCTAATATGAACTAGTCTGATCTACTACACTGGTTTCTTCCACGGCGAGAGATAGACACAGTCCGGGTCGTACAGAGACGCTATGCGCGCATTGTATCTTCTTAATCGCCACTACCAGCGCAGGTAGCTCATTCGAACTTCTCTGATACTTGATGCACTCTTCGCAGTATCATCATTTATTGGTCTAATCGTCTTCTGAGGTGTCAATATACGGTCTTTCATCCTGTTATCGTGTCTATGAAATTAATATATAAATCACTATTCGCTATATGTTCACATATGTATTGCTACATAGGTCTGAGATCATAGTTGAGGTCAAGCGTAGTACCAAAATTTTTTTTTTGTGTTTTTTTTGTTATTCCATGGGTGGGTTGAGATGCTGACGTAGCTGTGACTCTCTCCATTTGTTAATTTATATCTTTCATTCATTCTCTTGTTTTTTTTTTTTTTTTTTTTTTTTTGTTTTTTTTTTTTCTAATTTTTTTTAACTCTTGGGATTTTTATTCGTTGTTGGGTGTCTATATATTGGTTTTTTGTATGTTCAGTTTTATCCTTTCCTTCTTGACCTAGTGAGTGCACGTCATAACGTCACCCGTACTTTGAGAACCCCTGCATTAGATTCTCAGAAAATTTACTTTTCTTCTGTCTTCTTGTCCTTATGTCTCCATCTTGTTGCGTTGTTCTCCGAAGAATCTAAGGGTTGGAGATACTCGACATGCTCAAACACTAGCTTATTACATTCGTCGAGCGGCTGCGGTCTGATATTATGCATATGGCGTTGGTCAGCATGTAGTCGTGATGCTCAAGGGTGATATCTGATTCTTGAGGATCAATCATGTCATTTTTCTCGCGCGCCTATCTAGCGAATTCCTTATTTGTGAATAATCACAAACGTGATGAAAGGGAATACTTCACTGGGTAAAGTCGTACCGCACTTTTTCTGACAAATACGCTTTTCTAAGAGGTCCACTTTCCTATTTGGAGGATC
The DNA here is from genome assembly GCF_003597395.2 of Chelonoidis abingdonii. Classification (NCBI taxonomy): domain Eukaryota; kingdom Metazoa; phylum Chordata; order Testudines; family Testudinidae; genus Chelonoidis; species Chelonoidis abingdonii. Next base: position 108,252,782 of record NC_133773.1, read on the forward strand.
AGTAACATACGGAATATCAGAAAATAACTGCAAAGCGGGGCAGATGTGAAGGAATAGACGCCAAACAAACAGATATTTATACAGAGGCGTCAACTTAACTCAGGTGTCATCTTCTCCCTTGGGCTGTAAACTGCAAACTTAAGTCTCTGGAAATAAATGGGCTTGAGAGAATTAAGCATGGTAACGGCTTTAGGCTTTAGGGTGGAGGTGGGAAATGCTATGAGATAGTTAAAGCTCCCAGGCACTCTGGACTTGAATGGCCCTTTCCCATAATGCTTCCAAATCTTATGGGCCTGTTGTGCCTTCAAGACCATAATCTGGTCTTCTACTTTGAAGGAACGCTCTCTGTATGTTTATCCTACCAAGGCTTTTTGCTCTTCCTGAGCATCCTTTAGGTTTTTCTTTAGATAAGGGCTAAAGAGTGTATGGAGGGCTTTGTAGGTTGCTTACAAAGTCTAGAATGTTAGTTTCTGGAGAAGGTGTAAACCCGTCCCATTGCTGTATGACACCCCCACCACACCCCCAAGCTAGCTGTCAGGGGAGAACTAATTCAAACCCTGCTTACAGCAATAAGAACTCATGTCATCCTGCCATCTTCTACTAATGGTGCCAATAATACATCAGCACTGTAAGAAAGCATATGTTGATTAAATAAGAGGCAGAGCTAGTGAATAAGAGCATAAGATAACTCCGCTATTCATGTTATCTATGGACCACCAACATTTCTGGTTAGGTGACTCCTCACATTACTATATCAGTTGATTTCTGAAAGGCTAATTGGCATCATCAGTTAAATATGCTCAATGTTTTGCCATATAGTGCTAAGCATTATATAAAATCTGGATGGAACTTCTGTTTACGAATGTATAATAGCTACTGATAATATTATACCACTTTCTAATCAAGAAAAGAAAAAAAAGAAACCAAATTAGCAACTAGTCCCCAGCAGTCCATAAATCTACTTGCAAATTTTTTTTTTATACGAAATTTAACAGCTTACCTGTTAGGAAGTGTCAGTTTTCATTATTACTCCAAGAAGTGCTCAGGCATCAAAGTATATGAGCTTTGGCAGTGCTCATTTGTCAAGCTAAGAAATCTGTACCTTGTATTAAAACAGAGACACAGAAACACAGGAGAGCAACCTATGGAGAGATAAGTGCAAATATAAAGAATGACAGGAAAATTCAGGTTCACTAAAGTAACATGCATAAACTTGTTGCTGTGCTGTTATCTATTGATATCTTTCGTCTGTTGTAGGTGAACTAAAACTGAATAGCTTGACTTAAATACTATTTAGAACCACATAAAGAAGAAAAAAACTATAAGGTGAAAGTCCATATTTTGAGTAAAGAGGTCTTTTACTAGAACTAAAATGCAGAAAGCATTCATACTGCAAGTATATAGTTCTATTGATTCACATAGGTCACAGAACCTTACCCATCCACTCCTGAAATAGACCCCTAACTGCTGGCTGAGTTACTGAAGTCCTCAAATCATGATTTAAAGACTTAAAGTTACAGAGGACTCACCATTTACACTAGTTTAAACCTTACTTTTATTTGTAATCTATACTCTTGTAGATTTTATCGCCTGGAGCTTGGCTTCAGCAGGACAGAGCAGCCTCAAGTTCTCATCTGTTTAATGTGACAGTGTTGCACATGCAGAGGAAAGAGAGGTGTATATCCATAAAAGGGTCTTTAGATGGACTGCCACCGATGGAATCCATTGTCCTGAGTTAGGCACTGAGGTTCCCGGTAAAATTGATAGATTTTGGTACCTAAGATGGGATCCACAAAAAGCCAGAACACTGAACAAGGAGCACTCTAAGCCACCCAGTTAAAAAAAGCTGAGGAGAGATGTGTGGCTTAACCTGCACCCCTGAAACAGGGTCTGAGCCAGTGGGATTCACAACTGTGAACCCTCTCCAGGAGTTAGACACCTACAGTTCTTTTTTTGCAAAGAATGATGATGACAGTGCTGGTGCCCCCCAGTGGTTAGAGCATTCACCTACAACATGGGAGACCTAGGTACAAACCCTACTCTGACTGATATAGGGCACTCCCACATCCCAGGTAATTGCCCCAATCACAGGATTAACAGTTAAAAGCGGGACACCAGGAGCACTACAGCTTCATCTTTTGTGTGGGGTTAGGCATGTTTTGTGCACACCTACCAGCTCATGCCTCACAGGCAAGATAGGTGAGACATTGCCACGTTTCTGGAGTCCACTGGAAGTTAGTCATGAGATAGGTACCTGTGTGCTAGGCAGCTATTTGCATGTCCAGCTGGAAACCACATGGCAGAAATATGGATGTCTCAGGGACTTTACCAGTGGAAACTTAGGGGCCTGCAGAGTTAGACAACAACTGAGTGAGAATTTTGAGGATCTCAATTTGGACTTAGGTGGCTAAAATGGCAGTAGACACCTAAATCCCTGTGAGGATCTAGACCATAAAGCTTCATCAGTGCTCTCATACACAGAAAACGATAGACCGATATTTTCAAACTTAGTAAACTAAACTTGCACATCTAACTTCATATTTAGGCATTGAAATAAATTGTCTGCTTTCAAAAGGCGCACAGAGTACCCACAACCCCCAGTGAAGTCACAGAGAAATAGAAGATCTCAACATCTCTGAAAATCAGACTTTATGTCTAACTACTGCTTTATAGGCTTAATTAATATACTTGAGTTGAAAATATGGGGAGGGGGGGCGCTAGTTAGTTGTCCCCTATAAGCACAATGTTTTGTCCTTAAAGAGAACAAGATGCTGGGTTGGCTTGTAAAGAAAGAGGGGGTTTCAGATCAATCAGGGTTAAAGGAAATAGAATTTAATAATTATCCTCATATAGAGGAAGAAATTAAAACAAAGATTTCTATACTTAGTAATATAAGGTCTTAACTTCAATTGATGTGAAGCTCACTAGCCATCTCTGAACAAGAACTTCTTTATGTTCTTTTGCTTTGAGGTTTCTCTTTAATTCCCGCTTCTTGTGTTTCTGAGTCCTATGTGTCTAAATGCTGCATCTCTTGTCTCTAGCAAAGCCTGGCAAATCTGGCTCTCAAAGCTATTGGTAACTACCAACCATTAGCTTTTGCCCAGGAGTATGCATTTGCCTATTTGTCCTGTGACGTAGCAGTCTATATGATTTTATGAAAATATGCTAATGAGTATGAATATAATGTAATTGGATATGCTTCATGCAAAAGATCTCTTGTAAGCTATCATTACAAACCTTACATTATACTGAGTGTGGTCATCCTATTGTATAAGTGTCTCACTCTTGTATCTGAAATTAGAAATACGAAATATAACTCTGAAGGCCTATTGTAATTATACAAACTGTGGGTCATAAGAGGGTTTGGAATCTTGATGGCTCCCATTAACCAGGACAATTGACTGTGGATGGCTCTGTTTGCAGGCAGGCCTTCCTGTGAGTCAGGTTGGGAGGAATGAAGGCTTGGGGTCTTACAGTGACATGTGATTATGTCACCTGAACTGGAATCCATCTTTAACCTGGTGTTTTTCCATTGAGGCCTGGTCTACATGACATGTTTATACCAAATTTAGCAGCATTAAACTGATTTAACGCTGCACCCATCCACACAACAAAGCCCTTTATATCGATTTAAAGGGCTCTTAAAACTGATTTCTGTACTCCTCCCCGACGAGGGGAGTAGCGCTGAAATCGGTATTGCCATGTCGGATTAGGGTTAGTGTGGCCGCATTCGACGGTATATGGCCTCTCGGGCGGTCATCCCCACAGTGCACCATTGTGATCACTCAGGAAAGCCATCATGAACTCGGATGTACTGGCCAGGTAGACAGGAAAAATCCCGGCGAACTTTTGAATTTCATTCCCCGTTTGCCCCAGCGTCAGAGCGCTGATCAGCACGGACTTATACGGGAAGATACTGGATCTGAATCGCTTTAATGGGAGACAAATCTGTTCTAATCGGAGCTCCGTTCGCAGAAAGACGAAAACATGCCAAAGCATTTGAAAAAATTCCCAGAAGAGGCCACAGCAGGGACTCACACAGTGCTGGCGTGACAAGTGTAACAGAAAGGCCAAAGATCAAAATGGACACTCACGGAGGAGGGAGGGGGGATGAGGACTCCATTGCTATCCCACAGTCCCCGCAGTCTCCGAAAAAGCATTTGATTCTTGGCTGAGCTCCAGTCCTGGAAAGAGTCAAAAACATCGTCCCGTGGTGGTTCAGCGGTATATCTCCATCAAATTTTACGCCCCCCCCTCGTGAAAGAAAAGGGGAAAAAATCATTTCTCGTCTTTTTCTTCAAATGTCACCGTTATGCTACTGCATTTGCTGGGTCAGAATGCGATGCTGCGGCGCTGAAACACAGCTCACCCTCCCCTTCCTTTCCTGTGGCAGACGGTGCAAAATGGTGGAAAACATCCTCAACATCCGTGAAGTGTTCCTGGCTGGCTCAGGTGAGGTCGGCTGGGGTGCCCTGGGCAACAATGGAGAAAGACTCCTGGTCATGCCAGCAGAACGGTGCAAAAGGATTGAAAACCCTCCTGCATCATAGCAACTGGGAGCTGAGCTTCCATCAGCCCCTCCTTTCATGTCTAATGAAGAATCTTGTAGCTGCAGGACTATCATAGAGCAAGAGGCCTGCTTCCCCTCATTTATCTACTATAAAAGTCAGTGTTTCTTATTCCTGGCATTCTTTTTACTATCATGCACACATATTGGGGGGAACTCGCCACGGTAAGCCCAGAAGGGTTGGGAGGAAGAAAGCAAACGGGTGGGGGTTGTTGAGGGGGCATCCCCTAGATGGCATCATCATATTTCTGCGGGATCTGGGGCTCCTGAAGGAGCGGTTTTGCTTCGGTTCCATAGTTACTTGCCCATATTCTAGGCAAGAGACTCTTTTTAGACAAAACTAGCTAGGGTGAACCTGGGGAGGTCAGCGAGGCCAGCCAGGAGCAGCCCCTGACAGCAGCAGCAGGTACAAAAAAGACATGATAGTCGTCATCGACATTTCAATTGCAACGGTGGCAAAAATGACTGATAAACCATCCTATTTCTATGGGATGGTGCTATATGACTGGTAACCATGCTCTGTATCCCTTGCAAGGCAATGAATGCTGCTTGTAGCACTCGCAGTACCCTCTGTCAGCGCATCCAGTACACATACGGTGACAGTGGCAAAGTAAGGGCTGATGGGCCATGCTATGGCATCTGCAGGGCACCCAGGGAAAAGGGCGCGAAATCGAGTGTCTGCTGCGTCTGGGGAGATCGGTGACCGTTCCGTCTGCGACACTGTTTTTGCATTGGGATCTCAACCCAGAATTCCAACGGGCGAGGGAGACTGCAGGAACTATGGGATAGCTACAGGATAGCTACCCACAGTGCAACGCTCCGGAAATCGATGCTAGCCTTGGTACATGGATGCACACCGCCGAAATACTGTGCTTAGTGTGGTCGCATGCACTCGACTTTAAAAAAACAGTTTATGTAAAATTGGAATAATCCTGCAGTGTAGACATACCCTGAGGAGGGGTCGAAACCCAGAGGGACAAAGGATTCCCGCCTTATGTAAAAGATATATAAGTGGGTGGAACAGAACAAAGTGGCAGCCATCATGAGAAATCCCCTAGCTACCACCTGAGCTGGAACAAGTGCTGTACCACGGGAAAGGATTGTGCCCAGACTAGGAAGGCGTCCAGTTTCTGTGAAAGAAACTTATTGAAACATCTCTGAGGGTGAGATTTTATCTGTATTCAGTTTTATTACTGTATTAGACATAGATTTGCATGTTTTATTTTATTTTACTTGGTAATTCACTTTGTTCTGTCTGTCACTACTTGGAACTACTTAAATCCTACTTTCTGTATTTAATAAAATCATTTTTTACTTATTAATTAACCCAGAGTATATATTAATACCTGTGTGTGTCTGTGGGGAAACAGCTGTGCAGAGAGCAAACAATTTATGAGTTTACCCTGTATAAGTTTTATACAGGGTAAAAACTGATTTATTTGGGGTTTAGACATGATTGCGCATGTTTAAGACAGGAACACTTCTGTAAATTGCTTTCAGTTAAGTCTGCAGCTTTGGGGCACGTGGTTCAGACCTGGGTCTATGTTGGAGCAGACTGGCATGTTTGCCTCAGCAAGACAGGGTGCTGGATTACCAGGCTGTCAGGCAAAGCAGGGGCAGAAGTTTTGGCACATCGGTTGGCAGTTCCCAAGGGGGTTTCTGTGATCCAATCCGTCACATGCCCTTTTCCTAGTTTTCTTGGAAAGATGCATAGATACTAGATAGATCATTGTATTACCTTTCACTGTTCATTTATATCACATTCACTTACACATTCACAGCACACAAAACAAGAAAACCCAGAACAGGAGCAAGAACTGAATCTCAAAGGGAAAAACAAACAAGGAAACAAAATTCCAGACTGACTCAAAGACACAAGCCATGCTGTTGTATCTGTAAATTTTTGATAAGTGTCCCTGGGATGAACTGGACATTTTCCTGTGTTCCTGAACTCATTCTGTAGTTACACACCGTGCTCTAAGTCAGAAGAAAGAAGTGAGGGAACTCCGGCAAGTCTGATCTGGGGAGGATGTCACAGTGCTATGGGAAAGTAAGAGTGAGCACAACTATACCAAACTGATCAGACCTTTGAATTAACAGCTGTTTCCTTTCTCTCGGGTTATATTCCCATTTCATTCTTTCAAGCTGTGCCTTACTTTCTGCCTTTTGAAGTGAAACAGTAAGAACATTTTACTTCAGAAAAAGCACTGGTGCTATTGCTCAGCTCCTGTTCAGGGGGAAAAAAATGGCAAGAGTTCATTTCTTCTGAGTCTCTGCTCACACGATACAGCGGATCAACACAGGACATTGCTATTAACAGAAAATCCCACAGTTTTTATTAGGCTCCCAAGAGAATTATGAAAGCATTGACTATGCCAAAAGTTATAAGCCTAGTAGCCTGATTTTCGTAAGTACTGAGCACCAACACATCCCACTGAAGTCAATGTGAGCTGCAGACAATCAGTGCCTTTAAAATCAGGCTATAGATGCTGAAAGGTGGTCACCTGTAGTTAGGAGGTGTGCAGGGTAATCAGACAGCAAGTGTGAAAAATTGGGACAGGCGTGGGGGGTAATTGGCACCTATATAAGAAAAAACCCCAATTATCAGGACTGTCCCTATAAAATCAGGACATCTGGTCACCCTAGAGGTGTGGCTCCCTACCATCCCAGAGGGGGAAGAGCCCATCTGGAGGCTAGAGTGGGCGGAGCTAGGGAACTCTGAGCCCACCCTTCAGAGGGTCAGGTGGTGACCCAGAAGCATAAAGACTCGCTCTCAGAGCGTAGTAAGAGCCCAGCCACCGGAGAGACCAGACATCTCTAGCCGAGCCCACGACTGGCCTGGGCCTGTCCTGCACCCGCTACCTGGAGGAGTGGCCGGGCCTGCCGATCAACCCCTGCCCCAAAGAACCCATGGTCCTGGATCCCCCAGAGGCCAACACCAGGACCCAGGTATGCCCTGAGGGGGAGTGTGGAAGTAGCCCCGGGGCAGCCGACCCCAGTCTGGCTGCAGCACTGCCAGAGCCCATGTTGGTGTGTTGTCCCCCCTGCCACCCCCCTGCCACCCAACTCGTGGGTGGCAGACTCCCCCTCTCCCCAGCCCGAGGAGGCTGGAACCTGTTGTTGTTGCTCAGCCCTGCCTGAGGGCCTGAGTTCCTGACTCAGCAATTGTTGCCCCGCCCTGACCTAGGGCCTGGGCTTAATACTATTGGTACTTACTGATCAGCCCTGCCTGAGGGTCTGAGCCCCAGACTCAGCATTTGTTGCCCTGCCCACACCTAGGGCCTGGGCTTATTGCTACTGTTTATAGTGCCAGTGCTCAGCTCTAGCCTGAGCGCCTGAGCACCTGACCCAGTGTTGCCCCGTCCTGACCCAGGGCCGGCTTACCGTGTTGCTTCCTGTTACAGCAAGGGCTGCCGAGGGAGACCCCATGGCCAGACTAATTCCCCAACATCAACTGTGTGTAGTGAGCTGGTGTGGCTCCCTGCTACCCCAGAGACGGTTGAGCCCCGGCAAACCCTTGTACATCACCTAAAAAAATATTCACATATAGAAATATGTTGCCAGTTTCATAGGTACTGAGCACCTAAGACTCACATTGAAACCGAGGACAGTTATTTAGGTATCTAAATATGAATTTAGGAGCCTCACTTTGTGCATGTAGATTAAAAATATTTTGTAGACTCTGCTAGATTCACTTATCTGCCCCATCAAAGTCTTGTCATTATACCTGAAGGAAATAATATTAAACTCAATATCTTTTCTTTGGGACATCTACTTCTGTCTAATGTAGTTGACTTTCAAGGGACTGGTGGATGCTTAGCTTCTTCGAACAAAAGCCACCTAGTTAGGTGCCTAAAAATAAAGAAGCAGTGGGCCCATGCACCGTATTTATACTTTATAATTTGTTGCTACATTATTACTGGCAGGAAATCTCCAAATACTGCTTCCCACAAGTTTTCCATTACCTTTCCTTCTATTTCTAACCCACCTATATTCTGAATGATTTCCTCTGCCTAAAATTATATTAAGCTCAAGAGCGACACCTTCAAGAAGTTTCATTTTTAGCAATGCTGAGCACCCACTTTCAAAAACGGTCTCAAGTTTGGTACCTAAAAATGGAAATCATCAGTCACTTTTGAAAATCACTTATGATGAGGGGGATGATAATTTATTTGTACTCAACCCGCACCCCCATCAAATCAAACATAAATAGTTTTATAATGAAGTAATGCCAGTGCTATTTTTAGCCACTTACTCAGACATCTCCCAGTCAGGGATGCCAAGACTTTTAAGTGGTGCTGGAATGCCATGGGAAGATTCATGACCAGAGGACTTATTCTGTAGCCTCTCATCTTCAACTGACATCACAAATCATTGTCAGTGTCAGAAGCTACAGTGAAGAGTAGCATTATTTACTAGGCTGCTGTAAAACATTACCCAGTATTTTCATAAACTACATGGTAAATCAGGGTAACACTACAGTGTTATTTCACAATAACACAGTAAATAACGAGTGTCATCACCATAAATCTGTACCTCCAGCAGCAGCCGTAACATCATCAGTGACTATCATATTAAAACTCAATTCTAAATTTTAATTCTAAAAATGTTCTTGGAATTCAGGCTCACTCAGTATCTAGTAACAATATTTCCAGCTAGTCAATGAAAATGAGTTCTGACTAAATAGTGGGAAAAGGGAAGTTTAAACACTTAATAGCAGTTATAGTCCAGACACTGTATTTTCTTGTTTTGAAACAAATGTGTTCAGGGGCATCGTCCCATACTGCTGTTTTATTATCGCTGAAGTATTCTTCCACACAAGAGGCAGGCAGTATCCAGCTACCAAGATTTGATCACAACAGCCAAGTTTATATTTCTCAGCCTTGGACCTCTGTAGGAGCTTCTAGAAGAATTAGAGGAAGCAAACGGAGAGATAGGCGACAGATAATTCTGGATAGCCCACTTCTCTACTCTACATTACATTATGCCTTGCTGGGTTACTAGTAATTATATCCAGTAGCTTTGTACACCTGTCCAGGTTGACATTACTGGAAAAGAGTTATTAACATTAGCTCAGATAAGGTAGCCAAGATGTAATGACTCTTTCATGTTTGATATTCTGATGTGTTTATCAAATCTGATACATGAAACACCCATCCACTTCACAGCAGAAGCTTTTAACCAATAGGATGATCCTTTTTAAAAATCTTCTTTTTTTCTGTTTCTCAGACAGCCAATAAGGTTGGTGTTTTTTGTTTTTGTTTTTTTTGGAGTAATACCAGCCACATTCTCACTGACATTCTATATGTCATCCTTTGAAATCCATAAAATGTGACAAAATATCCCAGTTAAAAAGTCAGGACTCCTGAAGTCTTGTTTTTCCTGTTTTGACGTATGTTTCATTGATGGATAACTCTTGCTTCTCCATCCATTCCAGCAAATAAAAAAGTATCTAGTACTCTCAAGCAATTGCTTCCTATTTCAATTTGTGTATAAATAAACTGTGTTCCTTCTGTGGAGCCTGAAAATGCATACTTTTACTGAATGATTTTTTGTATTGTTTTGTGGGGTTTTTTTTTTTTTCGATTTTGAAAAAGCCAAAAATGTTTAATGTTGTCATCAATACTGGCTCCACTTGGCTCACTGATTTTCTCTGGAAGCTTTGCTAGTATTGTGGCTGCTTTTTTGCAGCCTGCAAACACGTTGCAGTGCAAGAAAAAAAAAAAACAGTGAATTTTCCTACTTTGCCAGTTTCACAGAGTTGGACGGAGAGAAAGGGGAAGCAGCTATGGATGATGCAGGTTTTGCACACACACAAAAAAAAAATCATAAAAATTAACTACAGAGTTTGTGTTTTTGTTTTGCTTTTTAAATGAAATTCTAATTCTGTATCATTAAGTTTAAATTAACTAAACTACACATTCTCTATGGTGGAAAGGTCAAGAGATTGAGTTGATTATATTTTTCAGAATCTCAAGAGTTTTAATATGATTTTTTTTTCTCTCTAAGTGCATTAAAACATGGAAGAGGTGGTATGTGCAACAAATTTAATTTTAATACATAAGGAATAAAGGAATTAAGCAAAAAGAGAGGAATTAGTTCATACCTCTTCTAAGTGATTTCATAAAAATGTATATGATATCGATATTTTATTTTTAAAAGGTGGTATATATGGGAAATTAAGGCAGAAAGTTATTGGGAAAGAAAGTAAAAGCAATAGTGTCTGGGATATGGGGACTGTGGGCCTATGCAAACACATAATATAACCCCTTCTTCCCTCCTCCATCTTTCCTCTTCTCTCTCCTATTGCTTGTTAAAGCTACTGTCAAATCTTTAAGTGCATGTTCTATGGGACAGGGACCATCTTTTTTTTTTTTTGGTCTGTATATTACCCAATGCAATGGGGTCTTAACTGGGGCTTCTACACACTATTGTAACACACACACAAAATAAAGTTCAAGGAAAGTAATCTCCCAGAAAAGCACAAAAGCCACGCTCTATCACAAGGCAGGAAGCTGGGACAGATGTAGTAACAGGAGTGCTCGAAACTCCTGAGAAGTGTCTGTGTGTGTGTGGGAGATACCAGCACCCAAACAGTAACACTGCCCTGCCCTTCCCCTCAAAACACTGCTGTTACCCGGCCTCTTACTCCAGGGGCCCACCTCCGCTCCCGCTCTTTCCCTTCAGGGCTCCCCACACACTCTACCTCTTCCCCCGATGCGCCAACCTCCACTCGCTCCTCTCAATCCTTTCCATCCCATGTTGCTCATCCTTCAGGCAGAAAAAAAAATGGAAGGGCATAATCTTCCCACTTTTAAAAGTGATGGACGCATGGGCCCCCGGCCCGCCTGTAGTAACAGTGGGGGGGGACTGTCTGGCACATTGAGTTGCAAACCTCACTATTGAACAGGCCGCTAAAAGTCCAGTCGGTGGTGAAGTGGGCTAAGGCCCTGGCTCTGCACCGCTCCCAGAAGCAACCAGCCTGTCCCTATGGCCCCTACGCACAGATGCAATTAGGGAATCTCCATGTGCTTCCCCCACTCTGAGCACTGCCTCTGCAGCTCCCATTGGCCAGGAACACGTTTGTGGGTGCAGGCAGCATGCACTGCACAGAGCTACCTAGCCATGCCTTAGCCTAGGGGCCGGACATGGCAGACCCTTCGGGAAGCAGCGCAGAGCTAGGGCAGGCAGGGAGCCTGCTTTAGCCCTGCTGCACTGCTGGCCAGGAGCTGCCTGAGGTAAGTGCTACCCCCAACTCCCCTGCCCCAGGTCAGAATCCATTCTGCACCCTAATTTCTTCTCAGATCCTGCACCTCTACCCACATCCCAATGCCTTGCCCCACATGACACCCCTTCCTGCACCCATACCCCCTCCCAGAACCTGCATCCCATACCCTCTCCTGTACCCCAACCCCCTGCCTCAGACATGACCCCCATCCCAGAGCATACACCCACTCCCACACACCAAGATCCTGCTCCATCCCAGAGCCCCCTCCCAGACTTTGACCTTCATTTCTGGCCCCAGCCCAGAGCCCCTCCCCAGCTGGAGCCCTCACCCCCTCCTGCATCCCAACCCCCTGCCCCAACCCAGTGAAAGTGAGTGAGGGTGGGGGAGAGTGAGTGACAGAGGGAAGGGGACTGATGGGAGTAGGGGAGGGGCCCCAGGACAGGGGAGGGATAGGGGGTCGGGAAAGGGTGCTCAGTTGTGTACAGTTAGAAAGTTGGCAACCCTACAGTGGCACATAGGAAAATGGTACAAAATACATAGATAAAGAAATGAAACAAACACAGAAATTCCTATGAAGGAAAGATGGGAAGTGTGGCAGGAGACCATCCTGGCTTAACTAGGAGATCTTCAATAATCTGAAACTCAAAAAAGAGTCCTACAAAAAGTGGAAACTAGGTCAAATTACAAAGAATGACTATAAACAAATAACACAATTATTTAGGGACCGACTTAAGAAAATCAAGCCACAAAATGAGATTAAGCTAGCTAGAGACATAAAGGATATCAAGAAAACATTCTACAAATACATTAGAAGCCAGAAGAAGACTGAGGACAGAATAGGCCCACTATTCAATGGGGGGTGGAGGGAAAATAACAGAAAATGTGGTGTCATCAGATGCTTGGCTGTGTGTATGTGTTTTCTATGTGCTCTTCCAGATAGTTGGCACAGTTTAGACCTCAACTGAATTGCCCAATAACCATAGGCTCATTTCGTAGCGAAGGGACTTGGTCAGGTTTATTGTCAACAAAGCACAGTCCTAATGTCATGCCTCAATGGTTACAGGCACACTAACACATGTATGCCTGTTGCAATGGACTAACTCAGTTAATGGTGGGACTTTCCATTATGCCATATGCCAAATAAAGACACTCCCTCTGAGCTACCTTTTTATACACATGTCTAGGTGCCACCCTCTAATGTATCTAGTTGCCACCATTATCTTGTACATGTTAGTTTGATCAAAACATCTCTATCCATCACACCGTCATCCTGACCTTATCTTTAAGATGGGTCAGCATGTTCCTGTTATCTCTGGGGGATGTGTTGGTATTGAGGTATTCTGGTACCATCCTTCTGAAAAGTGTGTGTGTGTGTGTGTGTGTATTCTTTTGCCTAGAACTATGCAGGAATGCGAGTTTTTGCAATATCAGCCCTGTTCATGCCAGGTTCTGTGAGCAGGGTCTGCCTGTCATTCACAGCCTGACTTTGCTTTATATTATCAAAGCCACTACTTTAGCCCAGGCTTCAGACAGCTGATACAAGGGCTCTGATACTAGGGCTTATGTTTCAGGCCATCTTCCTACTACATGTGGAAATGGCAGAAGTTAAATGACTTTTTTGTTTCACCAAAAACCTTAGTAGCAATTGGACGACTAGCATAGTGAATGTCAGTGAAAATGAGGTAGGATCAGAGGATAAAATAGGGAAAAAACAAGTTAAAAATTACTTAGACAAGTAAGATGTCTTCGTATTACCATTTATGCCTGATGAAATAAATCATAGAATACTCAAGGAGATGGCTGAAGTGATATTTGAGCCATTAGTGATTATCTTCAAAAAGTCATGGAAAACAGGAGAGATTACAGAGGACTGGAAAAGGGCAAATATAGTGCCTGTCTATAAAAAAAGGACATAAGGACAAACTGGGAAATTACAGACCAGTCATCTTAGCTTCGGTACCCACGAAGATAATGCAGCAAATAATTTAGCAATCAATTTGCAAACTCCTAGAAGATAATAGGGTGATAAGTAACAGTCAGCATGGATTTGTCAAGAATAAATCATGTTAAACCAACTAATAGCTTTCTTTGACTAGGTAACAAGCCTTGAGGATGGAGGAAAGCAGTATGTGTGGTATATCTTGTCTTTAGTAAGGCTTTGATACTGTCTTGCATGACCTTCTCATAAACAAACTAGTGAAATACAACCTAGCTGGAGCTACTATACGGTGGGTGCATAACTGGTATCAAAACTGTTCCCAGAGAGTAGTTATCAGTGATTCACAGTGAAGCTGGAAGGGCATATCAAGTGGAGTTCCACAGGGATCAGTTCTGGGTCCAGTTCTGTTCAATATCTTCATAAATGATTTATATAATGGTATTGTGATAGACCACGGCCAGTTGGGTATAGCAGAAGGCAGGTATACTGGCCACTGGATTAACAGTTTTCTGTTCCCTGATTGACCAGAGCAGTGGCTGCTCCAGGCTAATGAGAACACCTGCCTCTAATTAACTGCAAAGAGTCAGGTGAGGCCATTAAGCTAATGTGATCACCTGACTCTAGTTAAGGTCCTGCTGATACTATAAAAAGGGCTCACTCCAGTCAGGTAGAGGGGAGCCAGAGGAGAGGAAATGTGGCTGAAGGGCTGGTTAATGAAGGCACTCTCAAGCCCTTGGTAAGGGAGCCCTAAGGTAAGGGTGAAGAAGGGAAGATCAGAAGAGCTGTGGGGAAGTGGCCCAGGGAAATGTAGCAACTCTGGCAGTGAAAAGTTGGCTGCCAACAGCTGCTACTATTAGGATCCCTGGGCTGGAACCCAGAGTAGAGGGTGGGGCTTGGTTCCCCACAACACACCACTACAGGAACATCTCCTGGGAGGGGAAGTCAGGCCCCTGTTAGGACAGGAGGCTAAACTGTTCTGAAATATGCCCCCAGGGACAACAGAGACTGTGGCATTTCTCTCACCAGCCTCCTTGCTGGCCTAAGATGAAAAGGGCTCAGTAGACTGTAACCCTGGCCCTAGAGAGAGATCTGGAGGGTCACAGTGAGCCACTGAGGCTAGCATAAACTGCCTAGAAGTGCAGGATCCAGGAAGGTCAGAGCTCTGCCACAGTATAGATAGTACTCTTATAAAGTTTGTGGAAGATACTAAGCTGGGAGGGGTTGCCAGTGATTTCGAAGATAGGATTAAAATTCAAAATGATCTGGACAAACTTGAAAAATGCTCTGATTAAATAGGATGAAATTCAGTAAGGACAAATGCAAAATACTCCACTTAAGAAGGAACAACCATGTGCACGTATACAAAATGGGAAGTGACTGCCTAGGAAGGAGTACTTCAGAAAAGGGTCTGGGGCCCATAGTGGATCACAAGGTAAATATGAGTCAGGGTAACACTGTTGGGGGCGGTGGGGGGAAAGCAAACATCATTCTGGGATGTATTAGCAGGAGTGTCGTAAGAAACACATGAGAGGTAATTCTTTTGCTCTACCCTATGCTGATTAGGCCTCAGCTGGAGTACTGTGTCCAGTTCTAGGTGCTACATCTCAGGAAAGACGTGGATAAATTGGAGAAAGTCCAGAGAAGGGCAACCAAATTATTAAAGGTCTAGAAAACATGATCTATAAGGGAAGATTGAAAAAACTAGGTTCGTTTAGTCTGGAGAAGACAAGATTGAGAGGGGCTATATCAATTTTCAAGTATATAAAAGGTTGTTACAAGGAGGAGAGAGAATTTTTTTCTCCTTAACTCCTGAGGATAGGACAAGAAGCAATGGGTCTAAATTACAGAATGGGTGGTTTAGGCTGGACATTAGGAAAAATATCTGTCTTGTCGGGGTAGTTAAGCACTGGAGTAAATTGGCTAGGGAGGTTGTGGAATCTCAGTCAATGGAGATTTTTAGAGCAGGTTAGAGAAATGCCTGTCAGGGATGGTCTAGACAATACTTAATCCTGCCATGAGTGCAGGGGACTGGAGTAGATGACCTCTCAAGGTCCTTTCCAGTCCTACGATTCTAGGAGTCTATGAGAACACAAATGCAGAAATGGCATCTATTATTTCTTGTATATTATATTTCTTTATAAAGAAATATAATATACAAGAAATAAGAGATATATTATAATATATAATTAAGAAATATAAAACTAATTTATAACTTTATAACTATAATTATAGTTTAGATTATATTTCTTCCCCTTTCAGTTAAACCTCACTTACTGTGCTGAAGTTTTACTGTTTCCTTTACCCCTGACTGTGTCAATTCCTGAGTTACTGCCACAGAAAGAGCAAACAAATGCTCAAAGTCAAAAGCAAACAGGAGCAGCTGAGATGGCTGAGTGCAGCAATAATGTTGCTGACACTACAAACCTAGGGCCTGAGCCTCGCTCGAGAACCTTGGTTAACAATGGGGAAGTTTATTTTGGACTGATCAGGCTGCAACCTTCTAACTAAATACAAATGAAAAGTATTGTGCTGGTAAGGTGACCAGACAGCAAGCGTGAAAAATCGGGACAGGGAGTGGGGGGCGTAATACAAGCCTATATAAGAAAAAGACTCAAAAATCAGGACTGTCCCTACAAAATCGGGACATCTGGTCACCCTATTTGCTAGTCAATTCTCCTACCCAAGCATCCAGATACAGTTGAGGATGTAACAAGAGCCTAGAGGCTGAGAACCAGTATAACAAAGGCCAGGCAGACCAAACTTCCACTAATATTTTCAGTTGTTCCCTCCCCTCCCCCCAAAGGTTAAGCTTTGCTCAGACTTTAACAAATGAGTCTCAAACAACTAGCCCTATTCCTAACTCAAACCTCTATTAGACATTGGTGTCCAGATCCTTAAAGGTATGGAGGTATCCACCCCCCACTGATTTCAATGGGAAGTAGGCACCTAAATACATTTGGGGATTTGGGCTTGGGGAATTTTGCTCTCTCCATAGACTCTTTATGCCAGAATCAGTCACTCTCCACATTTTAGCTTCTTCTTTTTCTTTCCTTTCTTGCAGGCCAGCAATATACTGTGCTGATCTCTGAGGATGATGCCAGCACATGCCCCTGTGGTTTTTTGTAGCATTCTGGGGAAATGACATAATTTCCCTGCTTCTCCACTCAGTCACACCATCTTTACACCATTGTGGACCCATTAACATCAGTGGAGTACATTGGTGTAAAGCTGGTGTGATGGAATGGAGAAGCAAGCCCAATATATAGGAGTCAGAATTTTTCTGCAGGCCTCTTTGAAAACAGCAAATTCTGCAATACTAAAATCTCCAAAGAGGCCAGATCCCAGTTGGTGTACACTGATATAGCTTTATTTTCCTCAGTGGAATATAGTGATATACACCACTGGCCCTAAATGTTTATTGCTTTGAAGTAAATAAAATTTAAGAGATACTTTAAATGTGGTTTAAATTACTACCGTTCCAAACTACAGCTAGTAAACCCTTTAGTTCTACATTGCCTTCCTAATGCTAGCTCCTAACTATAAACCCAAAGAGATGATTTTTGTGTCTTCCGCTGTTTTATGTCATGTTTGAGGGTGGCAAGTGATTTAGTAGAGCTATATCAATGTTAACAATGCCAAAATCAGACATTTTCACAAGCCTAGAATAGACGTGCATTTTAGGCCTCCATAGTAATGTTTGTATAATAAATTAAAATAGATTAGTTAATTGAATTAATATTTAAATAGGAGGTGTTACAGTATTTAATGAGGACAACAGGACTAGCCTTACCATTGTAACTAAATTACTACGGACTTCTATTTCTCACTGTAGTTACACAATATTTGTCTCAATAATAGATTAATTCTGTGACATTATCACTCCTTTTGTTAATAGTAAAAATGACTGCCATTTCTGATGCTTCTCAGTGCTGTTTTGATAGCTTTCCGCATTCCGTTTTCTGTATGGACTGAGCATTCTTTTTGTCTGCCACACACTAACTGGAACTTTAAAGAGAACAACAAACAGTACGGAAATAAATGTGTGGGATAATGTGCCATGTTACAATATTGTAGAAGTATATTAGGCATAAAAATTTAATATCTTATGTTGGTGACAAATAAGAGAAACATTTTAATGAAACAGATCCATTTCCACAACAAACATGAAGCATCTCTGTATCTCAGAGCTATGCTTGCACTTTTTTCCTGGGTTTACCATATTGTCTTTATTGAATTTGGAAATAAATAGCCAAATAAAATTTATGAAATACTTTCAATATATTTTTGCCTTTGATTTTTTTTAATACAACTATTTATGGAATATGCTGTTTGCAATATGATTAGTTTTGACTTTTGCCAGTATTTCCACCTTGAAGCCATGAGCTGATTAATTTAACCTCAATAGATTCATTTTTTTAAAAAATGGACAGATTTCACTTTTTCTTGCATAGTCAGAGATATTATACTGTCAATTTAATATTGTGGAGGGTCTCTGGGTAGTGAACTGATGTGGTTCCACTGGGCAATTGGGTAACACGATTTGTGGGGATTGGGTGGAACAGGGGGTATATACTCGGAGCACGAAGGGATGGGTGGGGTCAGAAAAATGTGAAGGATAAAAGTAGCAGATCGTCGTACACTGTCCACTCATCTACAGTGGTGGGCTATATTAGGCTAGTGCATTGTCAGAGTAGCTCTGTACCTGCTCTGGTGGTAGTGGAAAAGAATCCCCCCTCCTCCTAACCTCTCCCATGGAACTGCCCAATATAGTTAGGGCTCCATATGAGAGGATTATGCCTTAGAACTTTTTTTTCCTTGATTAAAGTACAGTGGCACAGATTGTCCTTTCCACTATTGTGAAAGAATTGTGCAACTATCTGTTCTCCTAAAAGGAAGTAGTGCTGAACCCCTATCACCACCATCCCTTGTCCCAGAGATAGGTTACAAAATTGTTCTGCAAAATTTTGAGTTAGTACTACAGATAGGAGGAGGGTGGAGTAGAGGACTGGCCGTATATTGTAGCAGTCCTTAGATATCCTAGTGGTAGTTAATCCTTAATATCACATTGTCTTTTCCTACGTATGCCTTCTGCATATGTTGCAGGGACTCTCTGTAACATGGTGGGTTTTAGCACCCAGCAGAGTTCAATACAGAGGTAGGAGGCTTGCTTTGTTTTGGGGGTTATTTACATTCTCAGGGACTTTAGTCAGAGCTGTTTTCTGTGTTTGGAGTTCATGTGAGTGCAACAGCAACTGGAGGCATAGGAGAGAGAGAGGGAGAGAGAAAAAGGTTATTTCCTCTGAGCTAGATTGACAACAGAATTTGTTATCTAATCAGGCCATTTTGGGCTGCTTGTGACTGAAGAATTGGATGGGAAGTTGGTAGAATTTATTTAAGTGAAATTTCACTGTGCTAGAATGGTAGTAATTTAAACATGTAATTTGGCCTTTTGTGGGTCTTTCCATTTTGTAGTCATATCAGTAGAAAAAAATAGTTAAATTTTCTTTAAGCTGGTGGAGGATTCAATTTGTCTTTCTCAGGAAACTGAGTTAGTAGGTGGTTTTATCATTAAAATAAGTTTATTCTGAACTTTTCTGAAACTGTTTACGCTTGAGACGTTCAACACCCTAATAAAGAGACCACAAGCAAACACCACCAGACTGCAAGATACAGCAATTTATAAGGGTGAAATTAGAAATATATGTTAGCTGGAACATAATAGTGAGGTTTTCTTTTAAGGGCTGTCAGTTAATCGCAGTTAACTCACATGATTATCTCAAAAATTAATCACAATTCATCAGTTTTAATTGTACTGTTAAACAATAGAATAGCAATAGAAATTTAATAAATCTCTTGGATGTTTTTCTACATTTTCAAATGTATTTATTTCAATTACAACAGAGAATACAAAGTGTGCGGTGCTCACTTTATATTAATGATTACAAGTATTTGCACTGTAAAAATGATAAACAAGAGTATTTTTCAATTCACCTCATATAAATACCATAGTTCAACCTCTTCATTGTGAAAGCACAATTTACAAATGCACTCAAAAACAAAACAATGTAAAACTTTAGAGCCTACAGGTCCACTCAGTCCTACTTCTTGTTCAGCCAATCACTAAGAGAAACACATTTGTTTACATTTACGGGAGATAATGCTGCCTGCTTCTTATTTAAAGGTCACCTGAAAGTGAGACCAGACGTTTACATGGCACTTTTTTAGCAGCCATTGCAAAGTATTTACATGCCAGATATGCTAAACATTCATATGCCCCTTTATGCTTTGGCCACCATTCTGTAGAACATGCTTCCATGCTGATGACACTCATTTAAAAACATGCATTAATTAAATGAGTGACCAATTTCCTTGGAGAATTGTATGTCTCCTACTCTGTGTTTTTTTCCCCACATTCTGCCATTTATTTCATATTATAGCAGTCTTGTTTGATGACCCAGCATGCTGTTCATTTTAAGAACACTTTCACTGTAGATTTGACAAAACACAAAGACAGTACCAATGTGAGATTTCTAAAGATAGCTAGAGAACTCAACCCAAGATTTAAGAATCTGAAGTGCCTTCCAAAAATCTGATGTGGAGCATGCTTTCAGACGTCTTAAAAGAACAACACTCTGATGCAGAAACTACAGAACCCAAACCACCAAAAAAGAAAATCAACCACGATTGTGGTATCTGACTCAGATGATGAAAATGAACATGCATTGGTTTGCACTGCTTTGGATCGTTATCAAGCAGAACCCATAATCAGCATGGACGCATGTCCTTTGGCATGGCGGTTGAAGCACAAAGGGACATAAAAATCTTTAGTGCATCCGGCACGTAAATATCGTGCAATGCCATCTACAACAATGCCATGTGAATGCCTGTTCTCACTTTCAGGTGACACTGTAAACAAGAAGTGGGCAGCATTATCTCCAGCAAATGTAAACAAACTTGTTTGTCTGAGAGATTGGCTGAACAAGAAGTAGGAATGAGTGGACTTGCAGGCGCTAAAATTTTACATTGTTTTAATTTTGAATGCAGTTAGTTTCTGTACATAATTCTATATTTATAAATTCAACTTTCATGATAAAGAGATTGCACTACAGTACTTGTTTTAAGTGAATGAATACTATTTCTTTTATTTTTATAGTGTAAATATTTATAATAAAAATAAATATAAAGTGAGCACAGTACACTTGGTATTCTGCGTGGTAATTGAAATCAATATATTTGAAAATGTGGAAAACATCCAAAAATATGTATATAAATAGCATTCTATTTTTTAATAGCCCAGTTAATCATGATTAATTATTTTAATTGCTTGACAGTCCATTTTTTTTTTTTCCTTTTAATATAAGGAGTGGGTGGGACCCTCTGATCCATTTGAGTTGTACTTAATGCCCCTGATCCTGGTGTTAAGAGGACTGGTTAGGCCACCTCACAACTTAAAGCACTCTCAGGGCTTCTCTATCTTGCATGTGGCTCCTTGGGGATCCCAGAACACTTACTTTCAACAGCTTGAGATTGCCAGAGTAAAGGCCATGCTTCCTTTTTCGTATCCAAATCTCGTGTGCTGGGAGGTATAGCATCCTTTATGCTAGACCAACTCTACACCATCTAGGCCGGGGTGGCCAAATTGTGGCTCGCGAACCACATGCAGCTCTTTTACAGTTAAAGTGTGGCTCACATAGCCCTTCACACTTCCCCTCTCCCCCATTATCCACCTATCAGACTTGGATGGGGGGAGCTCTGGGCTTCTGCCCTACAGTAGGGTAGTGGGTCTGAGGGATTCTGTCCAGCAGGAGACGAGCTCTCAGGGTTTCTGATCAGTGGGCTGCACCTGCAAGGGCTCAGGATTTCAGATCTACTCCTGCTGAAGCCCTGATCCCTGGGACCCTGACCCCACCCACCAGACAGAAGCCCTGAGATTCCCTCCACTTCCCCACTGGGCAGGAACCCCCAGCAGATGTACCCAGCTTTCAAACATCTGAATATTATCATATGCAGCTCAGAGGGTCAGTAAATTTGGCCATCCTGATCTAGGCATTTGTCCTACACTTGGAGAATCCCTCACAGTATGCTTCAGCTACTATTATGGACTTTTGTGCCATCAGAGAATTGGAAATAGGCCATGGCTGGACTGAGGATCTGGCCCCTTTTTTTAATAAAAAGGAAACAGAAATTTTGAAACAGATATGCTTGTTAAAAGAGGGAGCCATAAGATACTCCAGAATGCATTATTTCATGTGCTGCTACTGATGCTCTGAGGCTGAGACAAAAGATGATATCCTGATACAAACATGATTGGGCAACATGATAAACAGTGTGGACACAGTTCAGCCATATTTGTTGTAACTAGATCAAAGAGTCTCAAAATGGTACTGACAACATAATTTATGTAAAGTTTAGAGGGTCTTTGGGCTTGATTTAGCAACCTTTGCACAACCCAAATTGCTTTTGGCATTCACTCCCTAGAACATGTATTTCTCCAAACACATTCTAGCAGCTATTATAAGTGGGGCTGGTAGCACTACTTATTATTTAAGTTGCTCAACAATTCCCATAATAAGACCTTGTT
Organism: Chelonoidis abingdonii; assembly: GCF_003597395.2. Lineage (NCBI taxonomy): Eukaryota > Metazoa > Chordata > Testudines > Testudinidae > Chelonoidis > Chelonoidis abingdonii. Next base: position 108,275,097 of record NC_133773.1, read on the forward strand.
TTCATTTGTTTATAACTTTGCTGCTGATTAAATATTTGGGCTGAAATTATCCATGCTGGGTAAAAAAGCTATCCATTTCTGAGAACAAGACTAGGAGGGAAATATTGTTTACCCATTGTTTTTTAAAAAATATCAAACAAAAACTTGCCACCTTTTCTTTAAAATGCTTTGGTGCCTCCATGTTTTCAAGCAGGAACTTGAAATTTGGCAGAATTGGGGTGATTGACCTTTGCGGGTGGGGCCGTCCCCATGAAAATCCACACCAAAGTTGGCCGAGGTGTAGACCTTTGAAAAATCATAGATTGCACATGCTTAGTAGAAACTTCCATTTTTTTTTAGAAATTTAAACTCTTTGAAGGTTCCATTCACACTGGACATGCTCTAGTCCAGGGCTAATCACAACTATCCCAGCCATTGCTGCCCTGGGCAGGGCAGGGTCAGCTCTGGACATCTGAACTGACAGGAGCCCATCTCTCTTGTGCTTTCAGTGACCCTCCTGCTGGGTCCAGGCAGTGTGGAGGAGGAAACTGCCTGATTTGAATAGGGTGACCAGAGCCCCGATTTTATCGGGACCCCAATATTTGCTTGTTTGTCCCACATCCCAGCCTACCTTCGGTCAGGATGCGAATTGTCCCGATATTTTGCCTCTGCTCCGGCGCACAGGCCCCGACTCCACCTCCTCCTTCTCCCATTGGATCCCTCCCCAAATCCCCGCCCTGGCCCCAACTCGTCCCCCCTCTCTCCTAGGTTTGCACTGATCAGCTGTATGGCGGCGCAAGCGCTGGAAGGAAGGGGGACGTGGTGAGGACAGGGAAATTGGGAGGTCAAAGCTGCTGTGCCCCTAAGTGAGGGCCTGTGACACAAGGCAGAGAGGGCTATGGGGGGGCGGGGGGCAGCGGAGTGAGGGGCAGGGAGCTCGGCGAGGCGGCAGTGGCAGCAGCCATGTCGCAACTGCTGGTTCCCCTAGAGACTCAGAAGTTCACCCGTGTGCTCAGCAAGGCGGGCACAGCAGCGAAGCTGCAGCAGAGCATCTCCGAGGCGGTGCGGGGCTCCATGTTTGTGGTAAGACCCTGGCCAGGCAGGGACTGCAGATACTAACCCCCACCCCCCCCAGCTCCGGTTGGACAGCTGCGGGGACAGTGCCTGTCTCTTCCCGTACCAGGGGCCAGGGTGCATCCCCGCTGCGGGGAGCGGGAGCCGATCACCTCCCCCACCATCAGGGAGCTCTCTCTGCCAGGGACCAGGTCCTGATGCTGCTGCCGAGCTCCCCGCATCAATAGGGCTCCGACACCCATGGCCAGAGGGAGCCGCCCGGCTGTCACGGTGGTTTGAGCATTGGCCTGCTAAACCCAGGGTTGTGAGTTCAATCCTTGAGGGGGCCATTTAGGGAAGTGGGGATTGGTCCTGCTTTGAGCAGGGGGTTAGACTAGATGATCTCCTGAGGTCCCTTCCAACCCTAATAATCTGTGATTCTGTGACACAGGGCTTACCCCCGCTCGGGGTGGGGGACGCCGCGCGCACCTCCTGTTGGACCACGGCTCTCTGGCCCGGGCCGTGTCATTGGTGAGAGCCAGCTAGGGATGCTCCCTGTCTGGGTGGGGGACGCGGCAGGGCTCTCTGCCGGCACAGCGCTGGGGGTCGCCGCTGTGGTCCTCGGTGCGGCCGCAAACTTCCATCCAGTCATAGCACGTTTCCCTCTGTGCGATGCGTGGAAGTCTGTGGGTGTGTCTGAAGAATTGGTACAAAAGGAGGTCTGATGGCACTTTGTGTGCCCTCCTCACCACGGTAACACGTGTGCTGGGTTGTTTCTCTTTTCTGAAAACTTCCTAACGCTGGAATTAGACCCAGATGTACCACTGGAGATGGAGCGGAGGCAAGTGGGTGGGGGCGGGGCATGGAGCTCCAGCAGCTTTTTTTTTTTTGCTCTGCCCCCGCCACGTCCCAATATTTCACCTGTGATCTGGTCACCCTAGATTTCAATGCAGATGGGACACGAGTCAGTCTGGGAGAAGTAGATTGGGATAAGAAGCCTGGGGTGCAGGGGGTGAGCCTGGGACTGGAGTTGGCAGGAAGCAGAGGGAAACTGTGTCTGGGAGTTGAAATGGGGAGAAGACTGGAAATGGCTGGTCAAGAAGCTGAGGACTGGAAGCAGGGGGAAGAGAGCAGGAATGGCTGGGGAAGGAAACTGGGACAGGGAACCAGGGGTGGAGCCTGGGAACCGGGGTGTGAGGGGGAAGGACTACAACTGACTGGACAATAAGACGGTCCTTTTTCTGCTTTAACCATGAGTCCATCCTTTCTCCTCCAGCAACGCTTGGTCTCATTCGCTACATACTTTCCAACTTCTGCAACAAATGCTAGAGGGCCCTATGAGCAGGTCTCCTTCATTACACACCCTTGATTCATTCCCAGAGCAGATCCAACCTGTGCACTGAATGAGGCAAGGATTATGCAAAACAGATAGTATGTGATGATGTAAATAAATACTGTATCAATGCATATGCACAAGGGGGCTGAATTAGGTTGCACAAGCAACCTTATTTCTGGCATTTCTTAAGTTTTGAGTGCTTGACTTTGAAACCTTAATGTCTTTTTAACATAGCTTTGTGTGTATCATAGCTATAGCATGATGGTGGACCTAAATAAAAAAAATGCTTTCTTGTTATATAGTAATGTGTACATATTTATCAAAATGCATTTTGCTACTTTTGGTAAGAAATAAACATTAGCAAGGATTTTAAGATAACAGTAGCTTGCTTTTCTGACACAGGCTATTTGTTTTCTGGGGCTATTGTATATGGATTCCTTAATTCAAGCATGAGGCTTTCCAATTTATGTTAGCGGTTGCCAGGAAATGATTTTCTGCATAATTAGTCTGAACATAGAAAAGAACCACTTGCCACATGGAAAATCCTTTTAAATGACAAAGTAACTTACCTACAGAGCTGGAGAACATTTTTACATGTTTCTAACAACCAGTGAGATGACACTAAGCTGACTTTTCATGTCTAGATTCTGATCCCCTTTTCCAAACTGAAAGTACTTCATTCCATGAGTAGTCTCACTGATTTGTCTGAGACCACTTGTGGTGTTAGTTGCTGCTCATTAGGGGATCAGAAGGTGATCCCTAATGAGCAGCTTCCTTTTTTTTATTTTTCTGTGCTAATGTCCTATTTTAGGTGTGGCAAACTCAGGACAGCTGGCTACCAGGAGAGGGATAGTAATTGGTCCCAGAAGGCTTAGCCTAGAGGAATCAGGTTCAGCTGGGACAGGGGTTAGGAGGGAACTAATCAGGTTCAGCTGACTCCATTTGCTGGTGACCTTTTTAAAACCTCCCTGGCAGGGAAGCAGGGGGAGAGAAGGAGAGAAGCAGAGTAGCTGCCAGCAAGTAGGGGCAGCCAAACTCTGAGGCTGTCCTGGGAAGGTAGCTTGCAGTCTCCTCAGAAGGAGAGGAAACTAGAACAAGGGGCTGGCTGAGAAGGGATCAGCCAGACCCTGTGAGATTGGGAAGGGGTTTTTTTTTGTCTTTGTTTTTTTTTTTTACCAAGCCTGTGCCTCCAGGGCAAAAAGGAACTGTGCTACCAAACGGAGAGGCAGGTACTTTGCCACAAGGTCTATATCCAGCTATGTTAGTGTATGACATATGTTAATTAGGCAAACTACCATTTAGAGCTGGACAACCAGACTGCAAAGGGAGGTGGTGGACTGGAAGGGGATAATACATTTTGCATCCTCAAGGGACATGAGATAATACAAAGCTGCTACAGTCCCAGGACTCCTAATGTTTAAATGGAATTCTGTGTAGCTGCATGCAGTGGTGGGGGGAGGATTAGGTAAGATCTAGTAAGAAAAGGGGGAAGTTAATAATAAAAAAAAAAGGGACTGCTTTTTTAATAGTAACCTGTTAAACAATAGTAGATAGCAGAATATTAACTAGCCAATCAAAAAGTAGAAAACAGGAAAAGGTTAATAACAAAATGAAAATAGATAATTGTACAGAGTTAAAAACAGGAATCAGAACAAGCAATCTCATGTTACATCTGTATTTTGTCTCTCTAGGGCCCAATCCTGCAAGCCTTATTAACATAATTAATCCTTAATCACTCAAGTAGTTCTTTTGAATGTAGTGGAACAATTTGCGTGAGTAAAAGGTGCAGAATGAAGGCCTCTTCAACTCAAGGATCTATCTTCTTATAATTCCGTAAAGCTCCTAGCACACTTCTAGGTATTATATAAGTCTGATACCATTATTTAGTTAGATTCTTCCTCCAAAGGTGGCCCCATTGGGGTGTATATTGATGTAACTCCACTGACTTCAGTGGAGATAGGCAGATGTACACCCACTGAGGATCTGTTCCACTGATTTCAGTGGAATAAGATTTTATTCATTGTTAAGGGAATCAGAATTTAGCCCTAAATAAATGATAGCAGTATGATATGAGAGATGTATAAGCATGTTCTCTAATAATAATACACTCTGAAGGCCTGTACTGATTTATTCCATTCTATGAAGTGTTTTGTGTTTGGCAGACCTTAGCTGCGCAGATGTTGACATACAACCTTTATGCTTTTTCATGTCTTTCTATATTCAGAAAAATGTTAATGAACAGAATAGAAAGATAGAATCATGCCCTCTCCACAACACACTGGCCAACTGCAATTAATTTCATTCTAACTCTCTACTGCGACAAAGCGCTGCAGAGGACTTCTTGCACTAGGCTGAAAACAGCAAAAAATTGACATGGATTATACTCCTGATTTAAGAATTAAAGAAGAGATTTATAAAGGGCAAATTATTCAAAGCCTCAATATTAATATCGCATTGTGAATGGTTTAAATAAATTACTGGTATGGAGATTCCCTTAGCTGTTTAAAGATAGCAAGGATGTGTCCAGTTATACATGTGAAACACAACTCAGTCAGGGGCAAATCCTTTCCTGGTAATTGCAGACGATTCCTTGATGTTAGAACTGGGCTGGTTCCCCTGCACACGATCTAGGGAACTATACCACCTTACACAGAAGCACACATGGCTGCAAGGGGAGGGTCAGCCATGGGATGAATAGAACCCAAGGATCTTGTGCTGTAGGGATCTTCCAGCCCTTTGCACTGTACCAAAGGTGCAAAGAGCTGCTTCAAATAATATATTAACATAGCCTCTGAAGAGCATCTAAGCAGGTGCCCTAAGACCTAAGGGGATGATTCTCTGCCCCTGTACATTTGCCCTATGCCTGATCCAGCTACTTGGCCTGGGTTCTGGCACAGGAATTCTGACTAATTTTAGTGCCATTGTAAGAAAGACCTTGAAAGAGAGCATTCATATGTAACTGATGTTCTTGGTTCTTGATTCTTCTGATGTCCCTACTGTTGAGAGAGGGCTTGTCTTCGCTACTGGAGTAAGTCGACCTAAGTTATGCTACTCAAGCTACGAGAACAATATAGCTGGAGTCGACGTAGCTTAAGACCACTTATGCGGTATCTTCGCTGCTCTACGTCATAGAATAGAATATCAGGGTTGGAAGGGACCTCAGGAGGTCATCTAGTCCAAATCCCTTCTCAAAGCAGGACCAATTCCCAACTAAACCATCCCAGCCAGGGCTTTGTCAAGCCTGACCTTAAAAACTTCTCAGGAAGGAATTTTCACCACCTCCCTAGGTAACCCATTCTAGTGCTTCACCACCCTTCTAGTGAAAAAGTTGATGGGAGATGCTCTCCAGTCACCTTCCCTTACTCTTATGGGAGACCTGGAGTACCAGGATCAACCAGAGAGTACTCTGCCATTGATTTAATGGATCTTCACTAGACCCACTAAATTGACCCCTGCTGCATCGATTGCAGTAGCATTGATCTCCCCATATTGAAGACCAGCTCTAAGAAAAAGGTGATCACTTACAAAGAAGTTTTATTATTCAGAAAAGGTGCATCAGGGACATTTGCTGAGAGAAGGGCAAGAATCACATGGAAATGGGACAGATAAAAAGTCTGATGAAAATTCCTGTCTGAGTCAAATCTTCAGCCTTGCCCTAAGCCAATGTAAAATGATTAGGCACATGAGGCAATATGTTCTTCACATCAAGCTGCAGAGGAAAAATAGATCTGCTCTATGGCTGCTGCTATAACCTTAGGACTACTGTCATCTCCACAGCTGCTGGACCCCACTTTGCAGTGGGGTTTGACCGATGGATCCATATGTTCACTAGCTATGTGTTCTCTAACCTCACCTGACACACTTTTATGTGGACTCTCCATGTCTTTCTTGAGTGATCCTATCTATTAGGATATATACACCCAGAGAAGATAATGGACTGGATTTGACTCTCACTAATTTTACACTTAACTAGGTCAGGTATGTAGGATAAATATTTGTATCATCATGTGAAAATACTTGATGGTTAATAGAAACATTTATGCCACTGAAAAGAAATATTCAATTAATCTATTGGAGATAGAATCACATTAAGTTGACAGACACAAAGTAATGTAATGGCTCCAATTTTTTTTCTGTAGTCACTGCCAACACTGAGTTTAGAACTAAGACAGTACAGTACAAGGACAGAAGACTTCGTGATTACCAATGACAGCTTAGCCCTCAGGAGAATCAAATAAAAAATCCTGCATTACATCGCTAGCACCATCAGGAAAAAAATACATATATAAGCAAAACTATATAAAGATTTCTAATACTCCAGACAGCATTTCCTGAACATATAGAAGAACTCTAAGTCTAAGGGATGTGTAATGAGGTCCTTAATATATCATATAAATTTGATTTCCTTTCTGGTGGGGTACAGTTCAAATTGTTGATGAGCCTTCTATAATAAAGAAGGAATGCCCACAAACATAAGTTTAACAAATGCAAAATAGCTTTGTAGTTATAATTAATTTTTAAATGTGTAATTTCCATTTATTATGGTTTGTGCATATGGTCAGTAACTTTTTACATGCATAATCTCTGGGTAAATCAAACAGAGATGAACTGCAACATCTATGCAGCTGTGAGACAGAATTTAGGAAGCACACTAACAGGCTCTGTGAGGAGAGTTATAAAGTTCCTATGCATGTCTATTATTCACTTGCACTGTGGTTCAATAAGTAACCAGTACTTTGGTTAAATAACCAGCTCACGGCTAAGTCATTATTATAGAAAGAATATCTAATGCACTTTTCAAACAATAAATGATGAAAAATGGACAGCTACCCCAAATGGCAATGGCCGCTTCTCTTCTTCATTAAACTTTATGTACAGACTACAACTATACAGCAATCTTTTTAAAGAAATGTATTAATATTTATGTACTTTCATTTTTGCCAAAAAGCAGGCATCTTCTCAATGGTCAGATAAGGTTGTATGCAAATTGTAGAGCTACAACATTAGTTCATTTATTATTAATACAACTCATAAATACTTGCACCATCCAAATTAGCCTTAAACAATTTCACTTGAGCATGCCCTGAATTCTCTTCTTCCCTGGGGAGTTCTGGGGTTTTTGGACTGTAATTAGCTGTCATCAGTTCTGATGGGGAGGATTCTACCCCACTCTATTTCTTTCAATAAATGACAGACTTTACAACCTAAGGCAACCTAAACATTTTGCTAAATAAGACCCACTGGAAAAGGAAAAAAAACCCAATATGGAAAGATTTTTTTGTTTGGCAAAAATTTAATTAAGCTGGGTTTTTTATTAAACTTTTTCTAAGCATATTTTTCACCAAAGATTCATATAATAAAGCACAGCACAATTCCATTTCAAATAAAAGTAAATCTGTATAACAAATATTTTACAATGACCCTAAAAAGTTATTTATCTTCTGCTGTATAAGTTATCTATGTTCCATCATAAAAGCCTTAAAAGCTTTTGTCCAGTATCTAAACGGTTATTCTTCTCCTCTAAATAACATCCTGATTAATTTCTCTTGATATTTTCCTACTTGTGACTCAGTATTTTGAATCAATAACCTGTATTATTATTTTGTACATTATAATCTATTAAACTAATGCTTATGAGCATATTCATATTTTCTCCATAGCCAAGTCATGAACAAATAATTGTTCATAAACTGCAAGATTTAGGTTGGATCAGAGGGACAACAATAGGGAAGCAAATGGAACAAGTTAAGGCCGGGGGGACAGGAGGTACAATCTATCTCTGCAAAATACAAGAAAGTGTATAAGCCAGACCAAGGTTTGTCAATTACTGGTAATATTTGAAAAAAAAAACCAGCCATCAGTTTGGCAGAAAACCATTTAGCAAAACAAATACAGGAATGATGTGACCTCCAACCTTATAGTCATGGTGATAATATGAGCAGCTTCATTCAAAGCTCAGCTGGAAGCCCTTTAGTGAGCAGCTGAGAAGAATAATACATTGAAATAGTCCACTCAACTAGTAATTAAAGGTATGAGTGGGAGAGGAAATATGCTGTCAAGAGGAGCCTTGGTTTAAGCCTGCCCATACAGATTCAGAGAAAACAATGAATGGATAAATACAGGAATCAACAAGACAAGAAAGAAGCACAATGAAAAAATGCATGTAGAATGTCTCTAAAATTATGCATTAGTGCTAAGCTTTCGTTTGATCCTATAGACACCCAGTTCAATTCACTTCAATAGGACTACTCACATGTGCAAAACTAAGCAGGTGTCCAATTATCTGTAAGATCAGAGCCTATAATTTTTGGAGGGAGTGGGAGGCAGGGTTGCTTGGTTTTGGTAAAATTTTAACAACAAAAATAAACAAAACAATTGCACTTAATTTTCATATGTAACACATTTTATCTTCTAAAAACCTTCCTTATAGTTAGAAAAGGAGAAAGACTGTCAATGAAGCATCCTCACGGGATAACTCTACAGTGAGGTGGAAAACTATGAGGAGTGAATGTAGTACACTTAAGGCCAGATTCAGCCAGATTTAGTCCCATTTCCCTCAATCAAAAAGCAAGAAAAGAAGAAAAAAAGGAAGTTCTTGGAAAAATAAACTTGTCTCAAAGAGCAAGGGCAGCAGAATCTGGGCCTTAATATTTAAAGAAATGCTTTCTTTTTTCTTTTTTTTCCTTTTAGGGCGGATGGAGGGAGAAAGTAAGGAAAATTACCTTAAAGAGAGATGTACTTGTCATTGATTAGGATTGCTGGAGCACCTCTGAAATGAAAATAAATGTACAACTTCAGTCAGGGAAATTAAAAAAGGAGACATTTCAGATAGTCCATTTTACAATTTTGTGAAATCCTTTGTGAGCAACTGTAATTCTTGTTGTATTTCTCTTGTTAAGAAGTACTTGGTAGCAGAAACTTTAAGAGAATCAATGATACTTTTATCTGTTTTTTCTTTGGAAGGATAAGATCTTAAAACCAAAACATAAGATCTCAGCAGAGCTTGAATTAAACTTTAATTTAAACTAACAATTCTGTCCATCTATTTTGTCCTAATATAATTCTGCTTTGGACTAATGTTAGAAGTAGCATAATGGAATACCACCACTAAAACATAAGACAGCTCACTTCTTAAATCAAATGGACATGGACATCAGTTGTAACAAAAACTGATAATTTATTACAATAGCAGCAAAGAGTCCTGGGGCACCTTGTAGACTGACAGATGGATTGGAGAATGAGCTTTCGTGGGTGAATACCCACTTCGTCGGATTACATGCATCCAACGAAGTGGGTATTCACCCACAAAAGCTCATGCTCCAATACGTCTGTCAGTCTATAAGGTGCCCCAGGACTCTTTGCTGCTTTTACAGATCCAGATTAACATGGCTGCCCCTCTGATACTTGTCCCTGCCTGCAGGTATATGGGACCCTAGGGAGCAATTACCACACAGGTGGGGTGCCAATTAATTTCTTTATTAAAGGAAAAAAGGAAGTGGTGGGAATTTAACAATGAAATACGATGGGATGGGGTGTATAGGGTGTTTACAATAGACAATGATAGGAGGTTCTATATTGACAGTTGTAGGGAGTTTTTAACAGTGGGGTCGTACAGTAAGTGGGGTTCAGCCAACAATGGGTACCAGTCCAGTACAATTAGCAAACTTCAATTTTTTAGTGAGGACAACTTTCTAGATACAGTGTTGGAATTGTCAAACGACCAAAGAGATTATGCAAATAAAATGGTTAGCTTCTATATAGAATGGTCAACAATCTAGTTAGAATGTAATAAAGTGGTTAGTGGCCTTACACACATGTAACACAATGGTATCAATGCAAATACAAAGTATATCAGAAAAGTGGAGCCAACCAATGGGTGTTATAATCACAAGTAAAATGTGAATCACAGTGCAATAATACATATGGGGTGATAGTGAAATTATGCAATGTGCAACAGTATAAAAGAAATTATGACTTAATTTGTGAGGCTGGGATAGCAGATAATCTGCAAGAGTGTACCGTAAAGGCTGGGTCCAGGATAGGCGAGGGGAAGTGAAATGATGAGTGGCAACTGATGAGAGGAGAGTGCAGGCTGGGAGCAGCGAGAGACTCTGAAGCCCTGCGGGATAAGGACAACGGAGCAGTGTGATGGTGATCTTCGGTAACAGGGAGAGGGGCAGCGTTGAGAAGAAGTGTAAAGAAGGGCTAGAGAGAGGTTTAAGCAACAAGCGGACACCAAAAACAAAGGAAAAAGCGGCAAAGGGTTTGGGAAGTTTCAGAGGGGAAGACGCGCGGTCAGGCATAGGGGTTTGGGAAGTTTGGAGGTTGATGCAGACGTGGGGGGGGGAAGCAGCAAGGGCAGTTGGGAAGTTCGGAGGGTGAGAGTTGCAGATGCGGGGGAAGTGCGATCGGAGGTACAAGCAGCAAAGGGGTTATAATGGGAGACACGGAGAAGCACACAGAGGGGGAGATTGGAGGCAGGGGAAAAAACAGACACGGGAAAGTTCAGGAGAGATCGGGACAGCAGGAGACGAATTTAAGCAGCAAAAACCTTATCTATCTTACAACCAACGACTAGGCAAAACAACAATATCACAATTCTAGCAAAACTATAACAAGCAACTATACGGAAGCAACAAAACAGCAAACTATTAACAAGGCAGGTGAAACTTACAGCTCCACCAATCTTAACAAACTATGACTTATTAAACTAAAAACCAAAACCTATGTGCAGCCTTACTGCTATGGTGGAAGTTACAGCCCGGGCAGAGTGGTATGTACACCAGGATCCAGCTCCCAAGGAAGCCAAGGGATGGTGGCTGCAGCAGTGGATTACAGCTGAAACGGCAGGAGACCCCCGAGGCCAACGCCCACAGGAGCGCAGAGCTTACGCAGCTGGCCACAAACTTATTTTTAGGCAGCAAAGTGGCCGCACGGAAGGGTTTAAGGGAAAGAGGTTTTAAGACACATGACCAAGGTTTCAGGGTCTTGAGTCTGTGTGCTGGGGAGACAGAGGCCACAGCAGCTAAAATAATAAAATAGAAAGTATAGAAAGTTTCAGGACAGAGGATTCTTAACCAGCCCCAAGGTAAGCAGCGACAGGCAGAGAGCAGCAAGACATCAGAAGGCTAGGTACGGGTATCTCGATAATCAGGAGATCTCTCAGGCACATCGTTCTTTGGTGGGGGTCCAAAAACGGTACGCGCAATAAAACCGAGACCGGAGAAAGGACCTCCCAGAACCCTGCTGAATCAGACCAGGCAGCAGATCAGCGAACTTTCTTGATGTTTGTTTCAAAAAATGTCTGTTTAAAGGCCAAACTCGGCGTTTCCGCAGTAATCCTGATAGGTTCCCTCTGTCACGGACGGAGGAGGCACAGGGAAAAACTGCAGGTGAGCACAGAGAACAGTGCCTGGGCAAAGGTCCTGTGCAATAGTGACTCAAAGCACATGAGCTCTACCCTACACCGAGCCCAGGTTTAACAAGGTGATAACAGGACTAACCCTTTGAACAGGGCAGTGGTCCCACTTAGCACAAGTGGCCATCCCTTTGAGAAGGGCAATGGCTCTTGGTAAACAACTTTAAGGGGCCCTCCCTTTGAGAAGGGCAGTGGCCCTGGTAAACAACTTTAAGGGGCCCTCCCTTTGAGAAGGCCAGTGGCCCTGGTAAACAACTTAACAGCCAAGGAGAGGCGGCCACAGGAGGAGAACAAAAAGAAAATGGAGTATGGGGACAGCTGTAAGAAACAAAATGGAATAGGGGGATAGCTGTAACAGACAATACTTATTACAATAGCGAAAGCTACTGATGTATCTATGGTACAGCACATTCTAAGGTCCTAAATAAAAGAGGTAACATTAGTTTTACAATGTAAAAACAACTTGTTAGATCTACTTATTAGCATGTTAGGCAAGTCATGTTATAATACCTGACTTGCCTCATGACTCATGACTCAAGGGGTTAAAAAATCTAAGAAGATAGTGGGCAGATGGGGAGGTGGGGATGGGATGGGGACAGAGACGTAGAATGAAACCAGTGATTTAAGGTGAAACAGGAAAAGGCAATGACAATTCAATTACAAATTAGAATAATCTAATCTACCAAGAAGTGGGGGTGCATGGCATCCATCCAACTCTTCCCCACTCCCACTTTTGTTATAAAACCTGAGCCATTTACAAGAAGTAAAACCTACATAGCAAAAATATCAGGACTCCCAAAAAATTAGTAGTGCCCTGAAACAAAAGACTGTTGTTCCGGAGAAAAACAAGTGTTCTACTGAGCATATCTGTTGATGGAAAATAAGTATTTGATCTTTTTTTTTCTTTTTTGTTGCTAGTTTTCAATACATTTCAAAAAGGAGGAGAGTGAGGGTGTGGCACAGAAAACAGGACCAAAACAACACAACTGAATCTTACTCCAAAAATTCTACTTAAATGCTTTCTTTTAAAGGCATCCAGATAAACCATGCCCCCAGGAGAAGGCAGGGCTGACTCAACTGTACAATAGAAAATTATATATTTTTTCCTCTGAGAGTTTGGAGAGAGGAAATTGATGGATATGAGGAAAATCTAATATTAGAACATAAGAACGGCCATACTGGGTCAGACCAAAGGTCCATCTAGCCCAGTATCCTGTCTTCTGACAGTGGTCAGTGCCCAGTGCTTCAGAGGGAATGAACCTAACAGGTAATGATCAAGTGATCCATCCCCTGTTGCCCATTCCCAGCTTCAGGCAAACAGATGCTAGGGACACCATCTTTGCCCATCCTGGCTAGTAATCATTGATGGACCTATGCTCCACGAATTATCTACTTCTTTTTTGAACCCTGTTATAGTCTTGACCTTCATAACATCCTCTAGCAAAGAGTTCAACAGTTTGACTGTGCATTAGAACAAAAAAGTGTTGTAAATTTTAACCTGTTCTGCAAAGCACTGTAGGATCTGGGGCATTATAAAAGTCACTCCAAAGCAAGGTGAGGCAATTTGGGTTAGACTTAGGATAGAGTCGAAATCATGAGATTTTGTAACTACTGTAATGAAAAGATTTATAGAAATACCTTACTAAAGTGAAGTGCATAGAGAGTGATCTATTGTTGTTTCAAACTGCTGGTCTGGGTGTTCTAACCTACAAATAGACCTTGAAACATTAACTTAAGCATTCTGGAGTTTTTGACAAAATGCCCTCCTACTCTCAAAAAGAATAATTAGAACTCATACAGCATGACAGTGAAGCCTACACACCTTCCTGAAGCAAAATTCCACCTTCAGCTTCCCTTGGAGTTAAACGCATTCAGGGCTCTGATCTTTCACAGTTAAGCCTTTAGAGAAGTGTCATCTGTATCTCTAATTTTTCCATATGAATACTAGTACTAAAAGAAAAAACAAACAAAAAGAGGTATATAGCATGGTGAGAGGGGATTTTTCTTTTCTATGGTCACTGTTCATATTTGGTACCCAACAATATTTGTAATATCAGGAGGGTTATTACAATGTATTAAATCAGGTGAATAATAACCAGTTAACATTGTAAAGCACAGTGATCGGGAAATAACGAAACTGTCAGTCCAGCCTCTCTTCCAGTTGAATTCTAATATAATAGAATAACATACATTTTTTCTCATTTCACAATTTTGGGGTGGAACACCAAACAAAACACATTTATAACTATGTGATTGATTTAAAAGAAAAAATAGGTATGTACTTCTAGGAAATGGGGACCCACTTGTGAGGCACCATGAAAAATAGCATGTCAAAATACAGATATTAATAACATCTACTCAATACAAATCACCATAAAATGTATCACAAGTACGTAGCTGTAAAGAAGCTTTGATGTCTGTCCTAGTAAATATGATGGGTAAAATTTTCAAAAGTGTTCAGTGCTGATCTGTTCCCACTGAAGTCAATGGGAGTTTTACCATTGCCTTTTATAAAAACAGTTTTTGGACAGCACTGAATGCTTTTGAAAATCCCACTTGATTATGTGAGGAGTGTAATTTATTATCATGGTAATACCTCATTTAAAATGTTATTTCCCTAAATAAAATTATAGCCAACTCTAAAACAGAAAAGTAATTCTAAAGAGAAAAAGTGGCAGAGTATTTCTAACTTAGTTACAGAGCAATTAATATATTTACTCACCATTGCTAAAAAATTTGGATGCTTATTCAACATTTTGGTCAAAAAAATCAGGATAGAAATGCCCCCTGATATCAGGTTTTCTTTTGATATTTCCAGAATTCTGGTTTTTTACAGAACAGCAGACTTTCTTGGTGTTCTGCTTTTGGTACTTTCATTTTAAGTCTGTCTGAAACTAGGAAGCACAGAAGGGCATGAAGTTATTATTGTTTTTAAAAAGGCTCAACTCTGGGTCAAAGACCACAGCAAATGGTCAGAAGGAAGTTTGGAGAAACTGGATTTTTACCTGTGGAATTCACTGCTACTGCTAAGACATTAAAGAGACAAAGAGAGCCTACAAGGCTTTTTAAAAAGCATTAGACATTTGTACAAATAACTATACCATCCTTTTAAAAAAGGATGCAAAATCTAGAAATAGAAACAGTAGAAGAAATAATGAACTAGAAGGATAAGCAACACATAGATTGGATTAGCCTACTTAAAGCTCAGTTAAGCAGCCCCTACTTTAAACTGAAAAGGAATGTTTAAGAGACTTGAAAATTTTAAAAGACACTTTGATCTGATCAAGCAAGATCTTCCTCCCTCAACTCAGCATGTCACAGGAGTGCCAGGTATCACTTGGTGCATTTATATCCACAGCTGCTGCTTCCCTCTATAGGCTTTCCATGATAGACTGCCCAATAATCCACTCTTTATTAATCAGATCCATAGGTGATAAATAACATCATATTCTGCAGCCAGAATGGAATGATAAAAACAAAATAGTGAGTTCTGTTTAGTCCCACATAGTTATTTTTCCCTAACTCTCCATATCTGGCTTGAAGATCTTAAACATACTCCACTTATATCTTCTCCAGGTTGATGTTTAGCCCCTGATTCTTCAGCCCTTATGTTGAATCAGTGAGACTACTCATGAAAGTAAGTGCTATTTATTGTGCGTGAGGGTGGTTCACTGGGCCTCTAGTTAGCAAGTAGTTGGCAAGTTACTACATGGATTTCACCCAGGCTGAATAGCAAGCAGCTCTGTGAAGAGAAATTACATAGATTTAAGTATAAAATTTACTGATAAGTTTTATTCTAGATCATTCATAATCCCTCCCAATAATAAATGAGTTATACTGAGTAGAAATAATATGGAACACTTAAATATTCAGAGTCATATATATATAAGTATAATTAGCTGCTGCATTCTGTCTCCATGTCAGTTCAATACTTGGCCTTTCTCCTCAACTTACCAACCGTGAGACCAATTACTAGTCAGAGAGTCATTCTAGTCTGGTTGAAGGTTTGGATAGGTGCAAATTTTACCCTCTTGCCAATCCTTAATGAACCTTTCAAAATGCAAAATGGAAACAGGGTTTTTTCAAAATCAAGACACAATAATTATCTGCATTCTGTAAAAAAAAAAAAAAAAAAAAAGAAATATTACCAGCCCTTGTTTCCAGTTCAGGAACTTAGATATTAAATAAGCTTCCCCAAGGCAGCCCAAACATTTGCATTAGATTCGGACAAATATTGCAAAATAGGCTTTCACTAATATTCCTTTTTATTGAATGACATTTTTCTGATTATTTTCTTGCCCATTTTAGTCTCTCTAGCTTCCATGAGACAATCGAAGAAGACTAGAATATTACTACTTTGGGTTTGAGAACCAGTCATCCATCTAGCCAGCGTCCGTCTTCCAGAGTGGCAGTGCAGACGAGAACAGGAGCACTTGATGATGAAGTGATCCACTCCAGTTGGTCACCTAGACTCAACCAATGACGTTAAGGCTTAAGGATGACTGGGGCATGGGGTTGCATCCCTAGGCCATCTTCGGCATATAGTCATTGAGGATGAAGACACCCTATGAACTAATCTAATTCTTTTTTTAACCAGTTTATTTTTCCCTTCACAGCATCCCCTGGCAATGAGTTCCACAGGTTGACTATGTTGTATGAAGTTCTTCCTTAGTGTATGTTTTTAAACCTGCTGCCTAATAATTTCTTTAATTCATTGAGGTGACTCTTACATGTGTTATGTGGAGGGGTAAACAAACACTGCCTTATTCATTTTCTTTCTGCACCATTCATGATTGCATAGACCACTTTCGTATTCCTCCAAGTCATCTCTTTTCCAAGCTGGGCAGTCACAGTCTTTTTAATCCATCTTCATATAGAAGCTGTTCCATACCCTCAATCACCTTTTTTTTGCCCTTCTCTGTACATTTTCAAATTCGAATATATCTTTTTGAGAATGGGAACAATCAGAACTGCACACAATATTCCAGATGTGAGTGTACCATGGATTTATTATAACATGTGGCAAATTGCCATTATGTTCTGCTGGGTCTCGCACTTTCTCTTCTCTGGGTAGGTTCAGGGCACTATTGCTTGCCTCTGAACCGGTTCTTAATTACCACTAGTGTCCATGGAGGAGTAAGGAGTGAGAGGGAGGACCTGGGCCGCCCCTCTACTCCAGGTCCCAACCCAGGGCCCTGAGGGGTTGTGGTGAACCACTTGACTCTTAGGGTTGAGGGTTGTGGTGAACCACTTGAACTAGCGGTTCCTTCCCCTGGGTTACTTCCCTCTCCTACCCTTCAGCTTGTGAAGGGCTTCTTGCCTCCCTTCTACACAAGCCTGGTGCCCCTTACCTAGGGTTTCTTCTGGACTTCACAATCCACCACAGCACTCCTCCAAACTTTCTATTTCTCTCTTATCAAACTCTTCTCTTCTCCAACTTCTGCACTCTGCTCCAATCAAACCTTCCTCCTTCAACTCCCCCAGTCTGGCTGAAGCAGGGGGTTTTTATCACATGACTGAAGTCAGGTGCTCTAATTGGAGTCAGGTGCTCTAATTAGAGTCAGGTGTTCTAGTTAATCTAAAGCAAACCTTCCTCCCTTGGCAGGGAATAAGGCCCCCTGCTAACACTCTCATGGTGCCCTCTGGCCATGCTGTATAACAAACAGTATAATGATATTTTCTCTCTTATTATCTATTTCTTTCATAATGATTCCTAAAATTGTTAGCTTTTTAGACTGCTGTTGCATATTGAAAAGATGTTTTCAGAGAACTATCCACAATGTCTCTCTAAAATCTCTTTCTTGAGTGATAACAGCTAATTTAGACCTCATCATTTTGAATGTCTAGTTGGGATTATGTTTTCCAATGTCCACTACTTTGTATTTATCAACTTTGAATTTCCTCTGCCCTTTTTGGCCTTGTTGCCCAGTTTTGTGAGATCCCTTTGTAACTCTTGAAAGTCTGATTTGGATTTAGCTATCCTGAGTAATTTAATATTGTCTGCAAACTTTTCTACCTCACTGTTTACTCCTTTTTCCAGATCATTTACGAATATGTTGAACAGTATTGGTCCCATTACAGATCCTTTAGGGACCCCAGTATTTATATCTCTCCACTGTGAAAACTGACCATTTATTCCTACCCTTTGTTTCTTATCGTCTAATCAGTTCCCCATCCGTCAGAGGACCTTCCCTCTTTCCCCATGATAGCTTACTCTGCTTAAGAGCCTTTGGTGAGGGACCTTGTCAAAGACTTTCTGAAAGTCCAAGTACTCTATTGTCACACTGTCTGGAGTGGCTCACGACCATGAGGGCCTACCTCAGGGCAGACTACCAGAAACATGGCAGAGACTCCAAACTGGTGATATAGTCTATAATTAGATTTCACCAACCCAGTAACAAATGTGAACTCCTAGATTCCGTCTTACTGTGAAGTCACAGACAGAAGATCCTAAGAGGACTGTCTATCTTGCCACCCAGGCAAGCTGGACTTCGTCACACCAAAAAGAATAAAATAATCAGGCTGCTGCCCATCCCAAGAGACCAGTCACTTAACCCCAGATCAGTTGGTACTCTAGATCTTAAACCAAAGACAAAACATATAGCTAATCCTGTAATAAACTATGTAAAGGTTTATTAAGTAGGAAAAAGAAATGAGAGTTTTTAAAAAGTTAAAGCAAGCAAACATATACACACAAGTGAGTTGCAATCTAATGCTAAAACTGACAGAGTTGCAATGGTCTTTCAATTCAAAATGTCTTTCAGTCCAAACCCAGGGATGATCTTAAGAATCTCTGCGTTAGTCTTGGTCTACACTATAGCCTTGCTCATGCTGATGTAAGTGCCCTACTACACCAGTATAAGAACTCCACCTTCATGAGAGGCGTAGGCCTTATATTGGTGTAGTTAGGGTGATGCAGTGTCTATGTAGACACTAAAAAGAATAAGGAGTACTTGTGGCACCTTAGAGACTAACAAATTTATTTGAGCATAAGCTTTCAGATGCATGCAGTGGAAAATACAGTAGGAAGATATATATACAGAAAGAACATGAAAAAAATGGGTGTTGCCATACCAACTATAACAAGACTAATCAGTTAAGATGGGCTATTATCAGGAGGAGAAAAGACACTGTTCCTTACATCAACTGTTTTGTCAATTCCACAGGTCTGTGGAAGCTGCCTCCATAGCTGGGCTGCTGCCAGGTCTCCTCTCCAAGCTGGGCTGCCACCCAGTCTCCCACGTTGACCTGCCAGCTGGGCTCCCCACTACTTGCTGAGACCCCTGCTGAGCCTTGGGGTCCTGTGTCCCCATCTCTCCACTGGGAGCATGGAAGCCGACCAGACTACAAGTGTGGATCTCCCTGCTGGAGGCGAGAAGATAACATAGGTCAACTTAATATTGTAGCGTAGACAGGCCCTTAGTTTAATGTCTTTGGCCCTCTGAGTGTTCAAACAGGAAAGAGATGAAAAATTCTCCTGTGGCCCTGTTTTATCTTTTACATTTAGTCTTCCAGTCTATGAGATGAGCTCCTTTGTATGTAGCATTTCCAATGTGTGATAAGGCCATACACCAATCCTTTGTATTGGGATGTTCCTTAATGGCCCATTTAATTTTGATAGGCCTCCTGAATCAATGTGGGTCGGGGTTGGGGGGAGGGGGAAGAATGATTCCCATGTCTGGGATCACAATTTCAGAGAAAACATTTTCAAAGTTATCCAAAACTTACATATTTCTTACAGCATGGATTACAGCCATTACATGTGAGATTAATGCAGCAATTTACAAGCATTTCATAGACTCCAAACATTTTATACATTCTGATAAGACTAATACTTATTTTGAAGAAAATGAACATGCAGGTGAGCTGGTTTGGTTTCCAGCTATGAGTTTCAGTTCTTACCTAATGTTTATGGCTTTGGCAAGAGCTGGCACTTAGCTTACCAGCATCACAACTATATTCACTGAGTCATCCTTATCCACATGTTTGCTGACCCCCCCCCCAAGAATTCTAATAGATCAGTGAGGGATGATTTCCCTTTACAAAAGTTGTGTTGACTCTTCCCTAACATATTGTTTTCATCTATATGCCTGGTAAATCTATTCTTTACTATATTTTCAACCAATTTGCCTCTTTCTGAAGTTAGGCTTACCTGCCTAAATTTGCCAGGATTGACTTGGGAACCTTTTAAAAAAAAATCCAGTGACATATTAGCTATCTGCCAGTCATCTGGTACAGAGTCTGATTTAAGCAATAGGTAATTACTAACCTTCTGCAATGTCATAGTTGAGTTCCTTCAGAACTCTTGGGTGAATGCCATCTGGTCTTGTTGACTTATTACTATTTAATTTATCTGTTAGTTTCAAAGCCTCCTCTATTGACATCTCAGTCTGGGACATTTCCTCAGATTTGTCACCTATAAAAAATGGCTTAGGTGTGGGAAGCTCCTTCACATCCTGTGTAGTTAAAGACCAATTGAAAGAATTCATTCTCTGTAACTGCCTTGTCTTCCTTGAGTGTTCCTTTAGCACCTTGATTATCCAGTGGCCCCACAGATTTTTTTGGCAGGCTTCTTGCTTCTGATGTGCCTAAAACATGTGCTACTTTTTTTGTGTGGTGTTTGCTAGTTGCTCTTCAAATTATTTTTTGGCCTGTATAATTATACTTTTACACTTGACTTGCCAGAACTCATGTTCCTTTCTATTTTCCTCAGTAGGATTTGACTTCCAATTTTTAAAAGATGACTTTTTGTTTGTAAACATATATTTTACTCTGTTGTTTAGCCATGGTGGCATTTTTTTGGTCCTCTTACATTTTTATAAATTAAATTATTATTAATTAGGTAAATACATTTAGTTTGAGCCATGAAGCAGGCATTTCACTCTGTACTAGTATCAGAGGGGTAGCCGTGTTAGTCTGGATCTGTAAACAGCAAGCATAGGGGAGAATCCTGTGGCACCTTATAGACTAACCAGAACGTTTGGAGGCGTGAGCTTTTCGTGGGTGAATACCCACTTCGTCAAGACGCAGGTAGTGGAAATTTCCAGGGGCAGGTATATATATGCTAGCAAGCAATCTAGAGATAACGAGGTTAGTTCAGTCAGTGGAGGGTGAGGCCCTGTTCTAGCAGTAGAGGTTGAAAACTCAAGGAGGAGAAACTGTTCTGTAATTGGCAAAGCCATTCACAGTCTTTGTTGAGTCCAGAGCTGATAGTCGTCAATTTGCAAATTGAACTGAAGCTCAGCAGTTTCTCTTTGAAGTCTGGTCCTGAAGTTTTTTTGCTGCGGATAGCCACCTAAGGTCTGCCATAAGTGTGGCCAAGGGAGGGTTGAAGTGCTCTCTCTACAGGTTTTTGTATATGCCATTCCTGATATCTGATTTGTGTCCATTTATTCCTTTTCCGTAGTGACTGTCCAGTTGGCCCGATGTACATAGGCAGAGGGGCATGCTGGCATATGATGGCGTATAATTACATTGGTGGAACCGTGCAGGGTGAATGAACGCAGTGATGGTATGGCCGATCTGGTTAGGTTCTATGATGTGTCGCTGGGTGTAGAATATGTGGGCAAAGTTGGCATCGAGGTTTGTTTGCCTGATTGGGTTCCTGAGGCTAGAGTTACTATGGGTACGGTGTGCAGTTGCTGGTGAGATACGTTTCAGGTTGGCCAGGTTGTCTGTGCAAGGATTGGCCTCCACCCAGATCCGTGAAGTGTCGACATTGTCCAGGAGGGTTTAGATCCTGATGATGCATTGGAGGGTTTTAGCTGGGGCTGTAAGTGATGGGCCAGTGGAGTCTGTTGGTTTCTTTCTTGGGGTTTGTCTTGCAGTAGAGGCTTCTGGGAGGCTTCTTGTGACTGGTTCCTTTAAATTTCTGTTTTAACAGCCTTCAGTTTTGTGTAGTTTCCCCCTTTTGAAGTTAAATACTCCTGTGAGGGTTATTTGGTTCAGCTATATGCACCTCGGAAAGACTAGATCCTGCCATCCACTACTTAAGATAAATCAGAAATGGCTCTCCTATCATCTTGTGGATTCCAAGACTAGCTGCTCCAAGAAGGAGTCATTAACAGTGATCAGAGTTTATTTCTTGCATGCCTTCCTGATCTTGTATGTTTCCCCATTAAATATGGGGAAGTTGAAAATCCCCCATTACTATGAGTTTTCTCTTTTGTAGCCTCTGTACAATCTCGCCTGAGCATTTCACAATCACCATTAGCATCTCAGCCAGGTGATATATTCCTCATTCTACTGTATACTCTTATTATTCAAACCATGAATTGAATTTTACGAGAATAATAGTTGTAGAAAGCAAATCTGAAACTCATGTATTTGAATACTCATGAACAGAAATTTAAAATTTGCTAGCTTTGGGGGATCTGTATCCCACTGAGTGTATATTTTGGCATTCAACATAGAGCCTGATCCGTAGAGGTAGGGCTGGGCCTACCAAGCATTTTTGCCATCCCAAGCAGCAAAAAAATAAAAAAATAAAAGCCATCTCGCGATCACTTCGAGCAGCAGCTCATACCACTGAGCTTCATAATTTGGCAGCAATAGATCCTCCCTCTAGAGGGACCCTTGAGGGACCTGTTGCTGATTGCTGCGAAGAGCCCGAGATGCTGCCCCTCTCCATTGACCGCGCCCAAGCAACCTGCCTGCTGTGCTGGTGCCTGGAGCTGCCCTGCATAGAGGAGATAAGACTTTCACCAACTGTCAGCTAGGGGGTGGGGGGTGGGGTCTTATTCCTTTAGCGAAATCTTTGTGAAGCTTGCTCTTAGCTCTTAAAGGTCTTGCTTTTGAACCTGATGGCACTGGGAAAGATGGTTGTGTAGATACTCCAAACAGAAAAATGTAGAGAATTATAATTTAGGTGGGAAACCCAACCTACTTTCCTACTTTGGATGGCTTGGGATTTATAATGTGCTGCTATGTATAAATCACATAATGAGGGACCACTTACATAACTAAGCAAGAGGATTTGACCCTATGTTAGCTGCTCAATACAGTATAGATTCATTATTCTATTTAAAAAAAAAAAACTTGCACAGTTGTGCCAAAGGTTTGACACAAAATCAAGGACTGTATTAGAAAGTTCATTTTGTCTTTGTTATTCTCTAAATAATTTTAAAAGATGGCATGATAGTTCATGCAATCAAATGTATGGGGTGACTCAAGAATCTGTTGTGAGTAAT
Organism: Chelonoidis abingdonii; assembly: GCF_003597395.2. Lineage (NCBI taxonomy): Eukaryota > Metazoa > Chordata > Testudines > Testudinidae > Chelonoidis > Chelonoidis abingdonii. Next base: position 108,298,072 of record NC_133773.1, read on the forward strand.
TCTGAATGGTATGATTCTTCTGTGATTTAACCACTGATTTTGACCTAATGATACCAGTTCAGGATTGGAGACCCAAAGTCCACTAATTTATTATTAATTATTATTATTATTATTATTATTTTCTACAGTACCAAAAAGTGCCAGTGCTTAGTCAATTAACTTATCTTCTTTATTTCCATGAAAAGTCTGCAAGCAGACTATGATTTCCTAGAATATACTTGTTCAATTTCCTTGATATTTTTTTTCAAGTTTATTTTTTATTCAACAGATTTACTGTAGGAGGAAAAAATTAGGACAAGGGTTTCAATATTATTCACTTCATAATCTAAGCTATGTTCATTAATTATGATTGGTTCATACTATAAAGTGTTTCTCTTCTCTGATTGGATAACTCTCATCTGAGCATCTTGATAAATCAGTTAGAGATAGGTAGCAGTTCATGGGTAGTAGATAAACAGTACTGAGAAATTTCAACACATTTTAATTTTATTCTATTCTTGTCCTCACAGCCTTCAAGTGAGATTTATTGGCTAAGAACACGGTTTACATTTAATTTCTCTTGTCACATTACCACATAGTAATTAATTGTATTTGGATGCATTGTCCTAGTAGTGAACTGTGCGGTCGGATGCTTGTCTGGCTCATTTAATTGCTTCAGTGCCAAGACTGTGACAAAAGGCTTTGGAAACCCTTTTTCTCTACTCTGCTTAAACAGTATTCCATCGCGCAGAAAATTTTCCATTTCTGCTGTGACTAGTCCTTGTGAATAAAGTCTGATCACTAATGGAAATCAAATAAAAAAGAGGTGCAAGCACAGCCAACGTGAATTTCTTTTTAAATATAAGCAGAATTTTTGCAGTATTTTCTCCTCTCTACTTTTTAAAGAAAAGAAACATTTTCCAAATTATTTTTCAAAAATAAATCTATTCAGTATAGTACTCAATTGTGAACTATCCTTAACAGTAGCAACTCCAGAAAAACATCATCCTCTGTGTGCTAAACAGATCTGTTACATATTCTTTTGTCTCAAAGCTTGGAAGAAACGTGATTCATCATTTGTACGGCAGCTTCTCAGGTACATCAATGATACAATGGATAATCATCATTGTACAGAACTTAGCACAATAGACCCCTAACTGGGGATTCTTGGCACTAGCACTATATGAACAATATTAATGACAGAAGTCAATCTAACACTATCCTGCTTTTATTGGACATTGGGGCCAGTGCCCTCCCTTGTCTCACCTACTAATGGAATTAAGTAATCAGCTGAATAGGTCTGAGGCAAATAAGAATTATTACTAAATGTCATGGATATTAAATGTGTGCCATATCAGAAATCGTTATTTTTCAACAATATAACTGTCAAATATTATTGTAACATTCATGTTATTTTAACTTGTCATTTTATTACTCCTAAAGGTAAAATGTTTGCAATAAATTCACAAAAGTATAAATGAAAAGAGATTTTTAAAATATTATTTTGAATTGATTTGTGTTCAGTAAATACTGGCTCCTGAGCACTACCGATCTGGGAAAACACCTGAGCTCTTTTACACCAAGTTTGATTTATTTTGGTGATAATGGTAATTCTTGGAATCGTGCTGAAAAGACAAGGATTGTAAGTGAAGGAACTTTAAATCCATTGGCTGTTTGTTGTGCAGATTGAATCCAACTCACAGTCATAAAAAACAAAGCCAAAAATAAGTCATATCCTTACCACTCACCCTCTCAAAGTGTCTGATTAATGATTGAGCTTACTAAAATGACAGCTATTTTCAAGGGACTATCCCAAGAATAGATTAGTTTAATCCATTATCTTTTCATTTTAGTTTAACTCAGATTCAAGTTGTGAGTACAGTGAAAGATGTTTGGCATCCTCAGGTCAGTGTAAGCAACTGGAGGTGAATGTCACAAATATGGCACCACCCTGGCTTATTCTGACAGACTTGCCACTCTGTGTGCCTATTAAACTATGCAGGGAACTTCAGCAATGAACACTTGTGACAGGTGAGAGAGTTGTAAGGACACTGTGTCTACATCTAAATCACACAGATGTAGGGATAAAACTAAAAGCAGAGGTATCTATTGTTTGATCTAAAGGAGTCTCTCCAATATCTGTAGTAATGATGATTTTGAACAACAGACAAGTTTAGGGAACTTCTATATCAATGGAGAAACTTGTGCTTATGCACATAGTAATACATGTATGGTTAAGACTGCACAATATTATTTTTTTCATCACAAACTCAATTGGGCGAGAGGGCACAGAAGTCCACTGTTGGTAAGACAGCCATGGATCAGCTGCATAGGTACTTTTTTATCCAGGTTGTGAATAGGTCACCAACACCAAGGCCGGTTTAGTCTGACTTTGCACAGTTAAACTGGATTTCACACTTTTTGTGGAAAGGATAAACTTTGAAACAAATGACTAAATCTATTCAGCCAAATACTAATCACAATGATCTTCCAAAGACTGTAGCCAGGTATTCATATGGGACCGAGAATTTGTTGATGACAAAATTTATGTGGACTGCAGGAAGTCCCAGTCAGAGACTGGGATCCCGTTCTGTGAGGCACTGTGCAGATCTAACAAAATTTGGTTTTTGTCCCAAACAGCTTTTAGCTGAAGTATAAGATGACACAACATTGGATGCAACAGACAGATCGGGGGATGGGGGTGGGAAGCACAAAATAAGCATGAGGAAACTTTATGCTGAATAAGCAGCAATCACATTGTACTGTCAGGTGTGTGAGGGGCTTCGTAAAGGCAGGAGAGTTTTTTTTTTTTAAGGAGCGAGATGGAGGAGGATAATGTAGTGCCTCTGTGGAATGTGTTGTCACTTTGAATATGTCAAGCACAAGCTTCTCTGGAGTGATAGTTATATAAACACTGGGCTAAGTTACTTCTTGTGCAACTCTACTGAAGTAAGTAGAGATGCTTGGGATATAAGGCAGAGCAGGCAGTGGTCCACAGAGTTTATTAGGTCCATCTTTGATTAGTGAAGTAAACATTTTCTTTAATTTTATATTGTATCGAGTCCCATGTGATTACAATCAAAGCCATTATACATAATGCAGAACACAAACAGTTAGAATCATAGAGGATTAGGGTTGTAATAGACCTCAGGAGATCATCTAGTCCAACCCCCTGCTCAATGCAGGACCAACACCAGCTAAATCATCCCAGCCAGGGCTTTGTCATGCCTGGCCTTAGAAACCTCTAAGGATGGGGATTCCACCACCTCCCTAGGTAACCCATTCCAGTGCTTCACCCCCTCTAGTGAATTGTTTCTAATATCAACTAGACCTCCCCACTGCAACTTGAGCCCTTGCTTCTTGTTCTGCACCTTATTCTGTCATCTCCCACCACTGAGAACAGCCTAGCTCCACCCTCTTTGGAACCCCCCTTCAGGTAGTTGAAGGCTGCTATCAAATTCCTCCTCACTCTTCTCTTCTACAGACTAAATAACCCCAGTTCCCTCACCTTCTCCTTGTATGCCATGTGCCCCAGCTCCCTAATCATTTTTGTTGCCCTCTGCTGGACTCTTTCCAATTTGTCAACATTCCTTCTATAGGGAGGGGACCAAAACTGGATGCAGTATTGCAGGTGTGGTCTCACCAGTGCCGAATAGAGAAGAATAATCACTTCCCTTGATCTGCTGGCAGTGCTCCTATTAATATAGCCCAATATGCCATTGGCCTTCTTGGCAACAAGGGCACACTGCTGACTCATATCCAGCTTCTCATCTATTATAATTCCCAGGTCCTTTTCTGCAGAACTGCTGCTTAGCCAGTCAGTCCCCAGCCTGTAGCAGTGCATGGGATTCTTCTGTCCTAAGTGTAGGACTCTGCACTTGTCCTTGTTGAACCTCATCAGATTTCTTTTGGTCCAATCCTCCAAATTTGCCTAGGTCAGTCTGGACCCTATCCCTACCCTTCAGTGTATCTACCTACCCCACCCCCAGCTTAGTGTCATCTGTGAACTTGCTAAGGGTGCAATTAATCCCATCATCCAGGTCATTAATAAAGGTGTTGAACAAAACCGGCCCCAGGACTAAACCCTGAGGCATTCTGCTTGATACCGGCTGCCATCTACACATCAAGCCATTGATCATTAACCATTGAGCCCAACAATCTAGCGAGCTTTCTATCTACCTTATAGTCCATTTGTCCAATTCATACTACTTTAACATGCTGGCAAGAATACTGTGGGAGACCGTATCAAATGCTTTGCTAAAGTCAAGATATATCACACCCATCGCTTTCCCCATATCCACAGAGCCAATTATCTCATCATAGAAGGCAATCAGGTTGGTCATACATGACTTGCCCTTGGTGAATCCATGCTGACTGTTCCTGATCACCCTCCTCTCCTTCACGTGCTTCAAAATGGATTCCTTGTGGACCTGGTCCATGATCCTGCCCATCAGTTCCCTAAGGGAGTCTAAGACTGCTTTTCTGAAGACCAGGGTCCATATTTTGCTACTCTCCTTTCTTCCTCTTGTCAGGATCCTGAACTCAACCGTCTCATGATCACTGCTGCCTAGGTTGTCACCCAGGTTGTTCTACTTCCCCTACCAATTCTTCCCTGTTTGTAAGCAGCAGGTCAAGAGGAGCACGGCTCCTAGTTGGTTCCTCAAGCACTTGTACCAGGAAGCTGTCCCCAACACTCTTCAAAAACTTCCTGGATTGTCTGTGCATTGTTGTATTACTCTCCCAGCAGATGTCAGGGTGATTGAAGTCCCTCATTAGTTGTTAAGATCTTGTCATTTAGATAGAAGCGATGCAGTGTTTTTTGGAAGTATTTATTATTTTTTCACTTGCATTGCCTTGAATTTTGTTTAATGGCTGATTTTTTTTAAAGTAATTGTAGGTCTAAAAACAAATCTTTGATTTAGATGTTTGTAGTGTTTTTGTGGACATGTTGGTCTCAGTATATGAGAGAGACAAGGTGGGTGAAGTATATCTTTTACTGGATCAACTTCTGTTGGTGAAAGAGACAAGCACTTAAGCTACACACAGCTCTTCTTCCTGAAGGAGTTCTGAAGATGCCCCTTCACTGCTTCAACACCTCTTCAGGTCCTGAAGAAGAGGTGTGTGTAGCTCTCTCACAGAAGTTCATTCAATAAAAGATATTACCTCACTCCCCCATGTCTGTTTAAGTCAGAGTTTTTCATTCTTACAGTTATGAGAATGGGAAATGAAATGTATGTTCATTACTTGTGTATGATCCACAAACAATGTGTATGATCCATAAACAAAGCTCTTAGTTCTATTTTTATTGATTTGGTACAATAGGGTCCTCAAGCTTTTGGACACTATGGAAATACAAATAAATAATACAATAATAATAATAATATAATAATTAATAATTTTCTTTGTTTATAATTAGACTGGTCACAAGCACATACCCATTTAGAAACTTATCAATATTTCCCTAGCTGTGTTTTGTGTACTTCAAGTAATAGTTTGGATTCAGACAATGGTAAAATGTTGTTCCTTACAAAGGCAATGGGAGCTTTGCCATTGACTTTGATGTTGTCAGTATTTTACCACAGAGGATTGAAAACGTTGTCCTACGTGACCTTCAACACCTTGGCCTATTTGGAAAAATGCTTTCTGTTAATTAAAAAAAATGTGAGTTACATAGTATGTTATATTCACATGATGTAGTTTTCCTTTACTGAATAATAGTGGAGATCAGGATCAGAATTTTACAAGCTGAAGAGCTCCAGTTTCCTAATAATAATTGTTTTTTATGTTGTCTGCCAGAAGGATAAGCAAGTTAAACCATTATATTTCATTCTACTTTTCCTTCATACAGTTGAGCATCTGAAGGTAGTTACCCTGAGGACAATGCAACTCTGTTATAGAAAGTCTGGTACAATTAGAGCCCCTGTGGAAGCTTCATTAAGTAACCTCATAAATGTATTGAATACCATAATGAAAGCTTTCACTTTTTCAATGTGTTTATTAAACTAGGAAAACATAAATACTGTTGATCTGAAAATATTTGGGTACTGTAAATTCTTTTAAAGTCATTAAAAGAAGGATTTGTCTCTCCTAAGGGCAATTGCAATAGATTTATTTATTCACTTGCAATTTAACTTCAGTTATCCAGATGGTCTTAATGTACAGTATTTCTGAACTGCTTTAACCTTCAGTATCTCAAAACCACACCTTAGTCTATTCAACATTTATATATTTAATATCTTTTTTGGTTAAATGATCAGACAGTGCACATCAAAAAATTAGGGCTAGATCATGTTATTTGTACATTGTCTTTAATAAAGGTATTGCATGGGTGCCACTTGGACTGTACATTTTTGCACTTGGAAGCAATTTGTGACATTACAGATGCAACCTATCTCCCCTGGGCAGCAAGCCAACACCCAGGAGATCCTTATATCTGCCTCCAAACAAGATCAAATTTAACTACAATCAGTTATTCAGCCATGTTGCCTGGATATTACTGGGAATAAGATTCAGGCACAGAGGTTCAGTGTCTCTTCTGGTGTAAACTGGTACAGCTGTAGTGACTTCAATGGAGTCAATATACACCACTTGAGGCACTGCTTAGTGAATATGGTGAGTGATGACTGCAGATGTTTGTTAATTAGCTACGTACCATAAGAAAACAGGTTAATAAGCAATCAACTAGGCAGTCAAATGGTTCAGAGCAGTATAATTGTCTGAGAAGGGAGAAGAGCCTTAGCGGACCCGTTATGCCCTGAAATTAAGCCAAATTTATCCCTTTCCTTATGTTTTTAGCCATATCTGCCTTTACAGCGCATGTATGTGTGTGTACTGCATGATTAATTATTTCTGTTATGCTCCTGAGAAAAGATAGGCATGAAGATAAATATCAGAGCAGAGTTCAACAACCAAGTATTGCATACATTATGTGTAAGTGGTTCTTAGGATGGAACACTTTTGAAAAGTTCAATAAGGGTTCACAGAGATCAAGCAGATTAACAATCCTTATGTGTGCACAGGACAGTTTCTTTTGAGAATGTTTGAGTATTTTTCAGAGTGCTTAAAACTGCATGTACATTTTAATTCATGGGGGGAGGGGTTGGGAATAAAAGGGGAAATTAACCTCTGTGTGGAGCACCAATATAAGGCTCAAGCACTACTTGAGTCTGATTAAAGCCCTAGTTTGAGGTCCATGAGGCCTAAATTGGCTGGGATCTAGCTACCTGGGAGTTCACCTCCCTCTTCTTGCCACACTGAACAGTTACAAACAATGGAAGCGATCAGCTGAATTTAAAAGGGAGGGGACTTGTGGCAGAGAAACCTCAGATGCAGCACAAGCTTGCCCCCTGCTTTGAAATAGCCCATGTCTGTTGATGTAAAGGGCATGCTACAAGGCACTTCTCTTTCCACTGATTGCTGGTGAGAATGGGTTTTGTGGGGAGATGGATCTGGTGAGGAGGAGAGTTTTCCTTTCTGCTGGCTGTTTTAATTTCATTTGCTGCTGCAATTTATTGTAGAGATGTTGAAAGACTTGTATAGTGGCCATCATGAATGACTGTATTTTATTTATTCAAATAATTATGCACAACTATCTTTTCCAAGGTTTATCAGAAAAATGTAAATTTTAGGAAGATATATATGAGTCTTTGTGCATGAATTGATTAGGTCTAATGTTTTTATTATTTGAGCTTCCGTCTAACTTTACATTGGTTTGTCTTATTTTCTTTACAAAATGCATTATTGTTTTATAATACTTGTGCCTAGAATATATCAAGTGGCATGTTGTTAAGATTTTTTTTTTTTAAAAATCTAGCTAAATAAATAAATTGTAAAAATGGAATGTTAATCATCTGAATACAGTTTGAAAGTGCAAGGATTCCCCCACCTCCAAAAACATCCTATGGATTTAAAGCACCATATGTGGCTCACCATTTTGTGCGGGATCAGGAGACTATAAAGAAAAGTATTTTCCTGTTTGAAGATTTCAAAGAACCATTCTCAGAAGAAAGGGAGGAGGTATCTGATGTTGGTGATCTTGCCTCTTTCATGTTTTAAAAAGACTAAAGGAAAGTTCCTCTTTCATCAGCCTAAGGAAGAAAAGAAGTGGCTTTCCCAAATTTAAATATTTAAAGAAGCCCTTATCAAACTTGTGGGGGCGGGGGGGAGATGGTTTGAGCTGCTTCTTTGTAGACCTAAATTCTTAAGGATATAGAAAGAAATACAGTGATATTTATGTCTGTTCGTATATTTTATTTTCTATAATGTACCAAGGGGATGTGGGTATCCTTTTATAGACTTTGCATTATCTCATCTTTACATACTTTCAGCATAGATTCTGCATGGTTACAGTATGACTTGAGTTTCAAGGTCAAAGCTCTTTCTTTACTTTTACTTCCTGTTATTGTTTATCAGCTTTCTTTTTTTTTTTTTTTTTTTTTAAAAGGGGGATTTAGAAAGCCAGGAGCTAGCTCATCACACATCTCTGCCAATATACGTCTGCTGCGAGCTGGAATGCCCTTTATTCTGCTAATGGGCCCTCCTGAGCTGAGACCATACTCCACTGAACTGGCAATTATTCTTCTTATGTACCAATGTTCACTGAATGAGATGGAGATGGCTGAACTCATTTCACTTGTGATCTAAACCATGTTTGAACTAAGATCTACAGGGTGAAAAGTAATGGCATTATCTGAGTGCTCCACAAGCTTTTTTGATCAGCACATAACAACAGTGCTGTTTGTAGTTAAGAAAAGAGGCTCTTATTTTAACATAAATGCTGCAACATTTGCTTGTTGGAAAGAAATGCAGTTTATTAAAGTATACAGAGGCCCACACTCTCTTGCTCCTTTTATATAACATTATTTACTTTATTGCAATAATACCAAAGGACCAGATAGGATTTGTCCCTGTTCCACTAAGGTTATACCACACACATGGGAGGACACAAGCATATGTACTAATACATATGCTAGCTGATAGCCAATCTACTGAAAGACAGACTGTTATCAACTCTGTCTCTGCTATGCTTACTTGCTTTTAGAAGCTGGGAAACTTAGGCTCCTCAGCTGGCGCAGCTAGAAAGGAAGACCAAGCCATGTTTTTCTTCCCAGATTTTAGGATTGCCAGGGGCTAGTCAAATCTCTGCTGCAATTTACAGCAGCCTGGCAGCCAGCGTTCAAAGGCATTCTGGCAGCTTGAGACTTGCTGGAGTCTAGATCCTCCTCCTCCTCCTTCCTCCAGAAACGCCCTGATGCTAAGGTGAAAATGAGAGCCTCATTTCTGGTTCTGTGGCGCTGGAGCAGACAGACAGTTGCAACATCATTTAGGTTTATGAGTGTATGAAAGAGAACGCCTGTGATCAATAGCATGAGTTAATCCTAATCATTGCATCCTTATTCAACAGGGTAGAACTCTCCTTCCAAGTCAAACTGTTTTTTGATTTTGATTATTAGTAAAATAGAAATTATATGATTTTACAGATGTTAGAAACACAATAACTGGACAGACATCTATAATATAATAGCACATTTTTATTTCTAGTGCTTGTTTAAAGTTGTGCAGTCCTGTATTGATCTACTAATAAATCAATAATTTTTACAAAATCGTGAGAGTTGAAAGTCCCAGTATCTTTAGGGAATTCTCAGCAACTTCCAAGAATCGGACCCATTCCTAGAGATAAGACCAGAAGGGAGTATTAAATAATCTTGTCTGACTCCATGGTTATCACAGCAATAAATTTCATCCTTTACCCTGTCTTGAGCCCCAACACTTGTTTGACTAAAGTATCTCTCCAAAGGAATCCGTCTTGACTGACAACCAAGAGATGGAATGCAGCACTTCTCATGGTAATTTGTTCCAATGGTTACTCACTCTCACTATCTTTTTTAAAAAAAGTCCTAATTTCTAATTGATTTGTCTGGCTTCAGCTTCCAGCCATAATTCTTGTTATGCTTTCTCTGTGGGATTGGGGAGCCCTTGTACTGATATTTTCTCCCATGATGTATTAGACATTTAACGTCACCTGTCAAACTTATCTGATAATATACACATTGGTCTTTACGTTCTCATTAGAGCATTTTCTTCCGCCCTTGATATTTATTTATTTTAGTAGCTTTCCTGGCACTCTCTATTTTTTCCTCATCTTATTAAAATGAGGACAGTAGAACTGAGCATAGTATTGGTTCACCAAAGCATGTGTACATCTTTGGAAGTTCAGTGTGCTCATGGTGGAAGGTGGGGGCGTTAAAATCAAAGGCTTTCATCTACATTGGCCTATAGGCCCTGATCCAGAAAATGTGTTTAAAGGTAAATCACTCTCGGCTCCACTCTTTCTACCATTTTGATACAGTGGTCGCTGGCGTTCATGTTCAGTCGGTTGTGTCATATAACCCCTAAATCTTTTCAGAGTTCACTGCTTTCAGGATACAGGCCTCATTCTGTAGATATGCCCTGCATTCCTTGTTCCTGGAGTGTAACTTTGCATTTGGCTGTACTAAAAAAGTATTTAGTAATGGGCCCAACTTGGCAAGTGATCCACATTGCTCTCTATGACTGTCCTGTCCTCATCATTTGCCATTCCACCAATCTTTTCATCAACTGCACACAATTCATCAGCAGTGATTTTATAATATTTCAGATCATGATGAAATGTTGAATCTCATTGGTCCTGTGATGATACCTAGCTCAGAACCCCCCGTTACACACCTCATTACAGTGTGACTCCTGATTGCAAGCCTGTTGAAACCTTATCTGATTATACATTTTTATTTTTCTTGTAAAATCGTGCTAGGTATGTGGCTCGTTCTCTGATCCATATTATTTGAACTGGGCACTTATGAACAGATTTTCAAAGGTGGTTAAAGATGCAGAAAATTTAGTATGATTTTTCAGACGCCCTAAGCAGAATATTCCTATTGCAATTTGACTCTACATCCAGCATTGAATACTTCCTTTGAATCTTGACTCTCAAGCCCCATCCTGAAAACATACGTACTAGCGTCACCGACTCAAGTCAATGAGAATACTCACAGTCTTAACGTTACACGTGTGCATAAATGTTTGCAAAGATCCAGCCTTGTGTATAGGTGCTTTGCTTGAGCTGTGGTGCTAGCAGTGCTGCAGACACCCTGCTTGAAGTAGATTTCATACATCATACAGAGGTTTTACAGTTTGGTTCATGGCTCTCGGTACCCCCAGTAAAATGGTTCCAGCTCTGCCTTGTAGCCTAACGTGAATGAGCTTTTGACTCAACCCTACTAACTTCTTCAACAAACACACCAACTTTCCACTTAAAATTATGTCCTTTGCAACTATTAGAATGCACAGCATAACAAATTTGGAGATACTTTTCAATATTTCTTTAGACTTGCCTCAGGAATTGGAATGTGTGTTTCTGTGCACAGAGGAGTCTACAGGGAGTGAGTGTCAAGAGACTGCGGTAACAAATCTAGATAAGGAAGGAAAAAATAGAGTGAATGCAATTCTGACTGTCTGTTACAGGTGAAGAAAGACAGTGTTGTCATGTAAGCCCGTGTGTGATACTATTATGTGGTGAGGCAATGTTGTCAATGGAAGTCTCTATAGAAAAATGATCTGCATAAAGAAAAGGAAAATCACTGTCAGCGCAGTCTATAGAAATGCTATGTCTCAGAAAGGCAAAACTTGTCAATGCAGCTGTGATGGTTTTGCAATGTAAGGAAATGCAACATGATACAATGCAATGCAAAACAAGTTGTGAAGTGTGATGGGGCAAGGCGATGGCTACAGTAAGTACTGAGAACAGGTTGTTAGCCCCAGGCTAAACAAATCCTAGTACCCTGTAACCAATGGGCAGTTGCTCCAGGTTAATCAAGGCACCTGAGCCAATTAAGATCTTCTTAGAAGGCAGAGAGATAGACTTTATTTTACACTGCAGCCATCAAGGCAGGCTAATAGGGCACTGGGTTTAAAAAGGAGCTCACTCCAGTCACAGGAGAGGAGCCGAGAGGAGGAGCGTTGTGAGGAGCTGCAGCAAGAAGCTGAGAGTGAGAGAGTGTACTGCTGGAGGCTTGAGGAGGACAGCGTTAACAGACACGAGAAGGTCCTGTGGTGAGTAAAGAGTGTTTGGAGGAGGCATGGGGAAGTAGCCCAGGGAGTTGTAGCTGTACATGCAGCTGTACAGGGCACTATGGAAGCTAGCCGATATCAGGGCCTGGCTGGAACCCGGAGTAGAGGCGGGCCTGTGTCCCCCCCCCCAAACTCCACTCCTGATCAACACGGAGGAGCTGACCCAGACTGTGGGTTCACAGAGGGAAGATTACTGAGGTGAAAAAATCCGCCAAAAGCACAAGACCATCAAGGTAGAGGAGGAACTTTGTCACAGAAGACAGACAAATTTAAGAGTGAATCTGTTATGTGAATAATTAAATTGATTCTCATACTAAACAGTATTTTACTCATACTTTGTCATTCCAGTTTATAGTAATCATTCATGTTAAATCTGTCTTTATATTACTACTTCAGTTGCTCCACTCAACAGCAATACCCATATATTGAAGATTTAGGTTACCTCACATTTATCACTATGATGAATTCACCAGTTTCGCTTGCTTTAAATTTGCACAAAAAATTAATTACTAATTTTCTCTCTTTCTAGAGCAAATATATAGTTTCCTAAAGAAAACCTTGTTTTTAGTCTATTAATAATAAAAGAAATTTCTAGATCTTAAAAAAAAAAAAAAAAAAATTACTAAATGATCCAATGATAAAACACTCGAAAGCAAGGGTTCTGAATGAAGGATACCAATGCAACTTCATTGAATCCCATTTGGCACTGACCTGGTTGCTGGATCACAGGCTCTGGCAATGCTGGACAATGTATAGTCCTGCCTCTTTAAAAATCTTCCTGTCCTGCCATGTGAATTCCATTACATAAAATTGGATATCCACTGCATGAAGGAAGAGGACATTGGTACCAATCTTCAAGCATAGAGGAGATGTGTAAGAATGTAGTAATTACTGTTCTATCACATTAATGAGTCAGACAATGAAATGGCTGGAAAAGATGATCATGAAAAGACTTTGAAAGAAGCTGGATCATCAAGTAAATGACAATAGTTCAGGCTTATGCCAGGAAGGTAAATAATGAATGCCGTGAGCAAATATTGCAAAGTAGTACAGGGAGAAACATAAAGAATTGTATTTGGGGTTTGGTGATTTTTAGACAGAGCTTATGACAGAGTTCCAAAAGAATTGTTATGTTGTGGCCCATTGCTGTGCAATCTACTGGTGCCATGTGTTCAAGCTATCATGGACACTTACAAGGATAGGATAGCAGTAATGAGAATCACTATGGCTACAATTATTCATTCACTGTGAGTGTAGGCCTACAACAAGGATCAGCCTTATGCCCATTCCAAGTTGTGATTGTAATGGACCCCTTAATGCACGAGACTAGGGGAGATGCTCCACACAGCATGCTTGTTAGTGATGACATTACGTTGAGCCATGAAGATGAATACAAACCGGAAAAAGATCTTGAAATCAGCTGACAATGACAGAATACATGAGAGATGTTACTGAGAGGGACAATGAAAAGCAAATAAAACTAGATGATATAGAGTTAGTCTACGCGCAAATGTAAAGACCTTGGTTCAGTGTTGAGCCATGATCAGAAAGTAGATGCAGATCTTAGGAGCCACGTGAAATTGCTTGGCATAAATGAAGGACATTGACAGGAATTCCCTGAGATAAGAATATTCTAAGTAAACTAAAGAGCATCACGGAAAAGCTGAGGTGGCTGGATTATGTGAGATGACAAAACATGGGACATATTGGCCAGAGAGTATCTGAACTAGTAGTTATGAGACAGAGACCACGAGTAAGGAGGACATGACCTCCCCCATGTCAATGCCGCAGGTGCAAACTGTAAAGATACTGAGTTTGCACTAATCTTGTCATCTTTGAAGGGGGCATGAACTTTTTAAGTTTGCATCTGCAGTATTCATTTGTGTGTGAACGTGAGCAAAAGATAGCTCTATGCTTCCCTCTCTCCTGCACACATAACTTTTGACAGCAAAACACAGATTTCCAAAGCACTCACCCAGGACTTTGAACATTTAAATTATCCTTTTTAATTTTAAAAATTATTTTGAGTTATTTCAAAAGAGATGAAAAATGAATTATTGCAGCACTGCGACTGCTGCAGATCAACTCTGCGAGACCTTGGCAGTTATCAGAAAAGGTAATCTTTATTAAAGTATGTCATAAACAGATGGTTAAGGGTTAATTTCTCTTTTACCTGTAAAGGGTTAAGAAGCTCAGTGAACCTGGCTGACACCTGACCAGAGGACCAAAAGGGGGACAAGATATTTTCAAATCTTTGTGGAGGGAAGTCTTTGTTTGTGCTTTTTGTTTGGTTCGTTGTTCGCTCTTGGGCTAAGAGGGACCAGACATACACCCAGAATTTCCCAATCTTTCTGAATCAGTCTTTCATGTTTCAAAATTGTAAGTAATAGCCAGGCAAGGCAGATTAGTCTTATGTTTGTTTTTCTTAACTTGTAAATGTGTCTTTTTGCTGGAAGGATTTTTACCTCTGTTTGCTGTAACTTTGAATTTAAGGCTGCGGGGGGCGGTCCCTCTGGTCTATATGAATCTGAGTACCCTGGAAAGCATTTTCCATCCTGATTTTACAGAAATTTTTACCTTTTATTTCTTTAATTAAAAGCTTTCTTTTTAAGAACCTGATTGGATTTTAAAACAAGGAAAAATCAAGGGATTTAGTCTGAACTCACCAGGGATTGGTGGAGGGAAAGGAGGGGATGGTTAATTCCTCCTTGTTTTAAGATCTAAGGAGTTTGGATCGGTGTGAAGCCTCTCAAGGCAACCCAGGGAGGGTAAGTCTGGGGGGGAAAAGAGGGGGATGGTTAATTTCTCCTTGTTTAAGACCCAAGGGGTTTGGGTCTGGGTTCCCCAGGGAAGGTTTTGGGGGGAACTGAAAGTGTGCCAGACACTAAATTCTGGCTGGTGGCAGCGTACCAGATTTAAGCTAGTAATTAAGCTTAGAAGTGTTCATGCAGGTCCCAACTTTTTGTACCCTGAAGTTCAAAGTGGGGGAAAAACCTTGACAAAGTAGTTTTTTTATTTCTTTTGAAAAAGACTAGCTCTTTTTAGTCTCCACTTTCATTTGTTTAAGATGTGCATATCACGTCCCCTTTAATACATCTAACCTATACTTTTCCATTAGAAATGTATCCTGGTTCATAAGTTCATTAGTTATGTTTCACATTCAGTTTAGGAGAAAGGCAAAGGTGTCAGAAGTTTCTAATTTTCAAAAACGTATACACATTTCCTCACCTGAACTCAAAACTTTGTCCAAGTTCAGGTTAGTTCAAATAAATCTACGCCCTGGATAGTAACTGAATTCCCTCTTTTTTTCCTGCATGACCTAGATTCAATGTGTAAACCTTCTTTAATGCTTATATTCTTTTGTACTCTAACTCCTCAAGATAGTTGTTTCCCAGTTGGATCACTCAACCATTTTTCAAAGGTCCGCATTTTAATGGGCACATTCCTGCTTCTATTGAAGTCAATGGTAACAGGATAATGTCCTATAACACATATAGTGTGCTTTGAGGAATTCTCTTTGATACTCAATATATCTCCATTGCAAGGATGAAAGTTTAAGTCAATCCTGGCAGGACCTGAAGTTGTGAAAAAGATGTTCCTAAGGTACAAAGTTTTGATCTAGAAATGAAGTTTTCCAAAGTTCAAAGGTGTTTGGATTTGGGGTTTTGGTTTAGGCCCATTTGCATTTCCAAAATGTCTAGATATTCCAAATAGAGGACTTTGATTAAACAAAAACATTTTTCTTTGACTTCAGTGGCAGTTCTGTCAGTTTACTGGATGGATGAATTTGACCCCTAGTGTGTAGACCATTTAGCTGGTTGTCCATTTATGAAAGTTAATTTATTATTCTGATTAAACATCAATGTATAATTTTAGAAATTGAGATTTGGTGGTTTTTTTTTTTTCATTATCCTTAAATGTGAAGCATGTCTTTATTCAATAGATGGATGAGAGCCAGAAGCTCTGAGTGTAGTTCCATTGGAAAGAATAGGAAACAGTGATGATGATTCCAGACCAAAAAGTAAAGATATCTTTGGTCTGGAACATGACTGTGCAATATAGGGTACACTGTACTAGTATACCAAATGCTAAATGTTATTAACAGGCATGTCACAGGCTACATTGTTCAGGGAAGAAACTAAAATTGCTGTGACACACCTTTTAACCTGTAATATAGCTGGTCTTCTGTTCCATAGCCTTCAAGAAGAGAATGAAATATAATAGATGGTCCAGATCACTTATTTTATTTGGCACAAAAGATAACCTCCATAATTACTATAGTCCTATGAAGAAAAGAAGTTCTTCTAGAAAGTGAAAGGTTACTGTAAATGCCCCTTCAAAGTGGAAGATCCATAATTATACAGAGATAAATCTTGATTTCCTTACTCATGCCCATAGTCCCATTGTTGTCAATTGGTCTACTCAAAAGAGTTAGGAAATCACAGTTTGGCCCATTCAATCCAATGAAGTATACTGAAAGACTCTGATTTACTGAGGATTGGATTAGATATGGGGCTCCCAAACTTGATTCACAGCTTGTTCAGGATAATCCCCTAGTGGGCCACGAGATGCTTGTTTAACTGAGCGTCCGCAGGTACAGCCGCTCACAGCTCCCAGTGGCTGCAGGTTGCTGTTCCTGGCCAATGAGAGCTGAGGGAAACGGCGTGGGCAGGACCACCACTTCCCGCAGCTCCCATTGGCTGGGAACGGTGAACTGTGGTCACTGGGAGCTGCGAGCAGCCGTACCTGCAGACACTCAGGTAAACAAAGCATCTTGCAACCTGCAAGGGCTTACCCTGAACAAGCTGCGAACCAAGTTTGGGAACCCCTGGATTAGATGTAGGAAAAATAAAGGATGCAATATGACATGATATAGATGCATGCACACATTTTGGACTTCACTTGTGTAAAACAGTCCTTGACTAAAGCTGGAAAGTATTATTCTTGTTTCAGGCTCTCCTAACTCACAGAGCTATTAAATCGTTAACATAAAATACTGGAGTAAATTCCACTGAAAATAAATAAAATTAGGCACTTCATATTTTCTTTTTATTCATCAAAACAAAGTCTTTCTGCCCAGAGCTCTGGTAGAATTACTAAATTTGGTATATACCAACCTTGTGCTAAATACAACATGATTCCTACATGTTTTAATTACATTCATAAATTAGGAAATACAAAGTTCTCATAGTATCCCATAAATGTAGTAACATAAAATTTTGTATTAAACCTGCTCTATTGATTTCACTGTTTATTTCCACAGTTGCACAGCCAAACAATGTATACAATTCTGGTGCTCCACAGTGACACATCAACACAAAACCACACATCTATAAAGACTATTTGGTAATGCAAACAAGAATACAGCTAGTTTAGGTGGCTCCTACACCTGTCTGCTCCGAGTTCATGGTGTGAAGGGCATGAAAGGGGTGGCAAAAGATATGTAGAGAGTTATGAAGAGTAGGGAGGAGGTGTTGCTTGATCACACTGTGCTCTAGCTATCCTCATCTGTCAGACAATCTGTGGGGAAAATTTGATGTCTAGTGCAGGGTAGAGCAGCCCCAAATGACAGGGGCTAGGCAGAGCCGATCACCGTGATACAGCCATGAATAAGTCTAATACAATCCTAGTTATCAGGAGAGGTATTTCCATTAGACATGGAAGTGTTATTACCATTATATAAGGCACAGGTGAGACCTCATCTGGAATACTGTGTGCAGTTCTGGTCTCCCATGTTTAAGAAAGAAGAATTTAAAAAAGAACAGGTGCAAAGAGCTGTTTGGATGAACAAAGGCCTAGAGAAGCTACCTTATGAAAGGAGACGTAAGGAACTTGGTTTGTTTAGCCTAAGCAAGTGAAGGCTGAGGCGGGATATGATTGCTCTCCATAAACACATCAGTCGAATAAAAACCAGGGAAGGAGAGGAGTTATTTAAGTTAAAGCCCAATGTTGGCACAAAAACAAATGGATATAAAAACTGGCCATCAAGAAGTTTAGGCTTGAAATCAGACGAAGGTTTCTGATGGTCAGAGAAGTGAAGTTTTGCAATAGCGAAAAACCTAACTAGTTTCAAGACTGTGCCTTATAAGTTTACGGAGGGGATGGTATGGTGAAATAGGTTACATGTCATGTAACCTATCTGCTACTGCTAGTAGCAAATATCTCCAAAGGCCAGAGATGGGACACTAGATGGGGAAGACTGAGTTACTACAATGAATTATTTTCCTTGTGTCTGGCTGGTAGGTCTTGCCAGCATGGTCAGGGTCTAACTGATTGCCATATTTGAGGCTGGGAAGGAATTTTCACCACGTCAGATTGGCAGAGACTCTGGGATGGTTTTGCCTTCCTTTTCAGCATGGGGCAGAGGCTGATTTAAACTAGAATAAATAGTTTGTTCTTTGTAACTGTAAGTCTTTACATCATGATTTGAGGACTTTAATAACTGAGCTGGTGGTAAAGGGTCTTTTATAGGAGTGGGTAGATGAGGTTCTGTGACCTGAGATATGCAGGAGGTCAGACTAGATATTCATGATAGTGTCTTCCGGCCTTAAAGTCTATGAGAATCAGGGAGCCTTATCTAATTTTCTCACAACCCCTCCCACACATAGGCTTATTGCTGCACCAAGCAGAAACTTAGCTCAGTAGAGAGTCAGTCCTAATATGTATGTTTTTATATTATTTGCCCTATAAATACCATAGTTATATTTTTAGTGGAAATTTCATACTGTGCAAAAATGACTTTTCAATTTCTTTAACCATTTTTTACATACTCTCCTCACAAGTTAAACTGGAAACTAGTCCTCAGTAAGGCTAGCCATATTAAAAAGTCCAGGCTGTTTTTAGTTGTGTTTGCAAAAAGTCATAATGTCACTCAAAGTGTGGTGAATTGACTTTGCTCAAATGTTTTAAAAATAAGAATATCACCCTTGGCGTGAAAAGAAGAGTTTTCAGGAAGTTCTGAGTATGTGTTAGCAAGACATTATAATCTGTGTCTCAGTTTAACCTTGAATTTAGCTTCGGCTGATAGAGAACTCTATGAGAGACACAGAGTGGGTAAGGTAATATATTTTATTGGACCAACTTCTGTTG
>NC_133773.1:108317344-108403805 GCF_003597395.2 Chelonoidis abingdonii
TGTCCAGCCAGCACTTCTGGCCAGCATGGAGCAGGAAGAGTGCCTTGAGTTTGACAGGAGGGTACAACACCTGCACTCTCTGGAGCACAGGAAGTGCAGTCAGTCATTCCCAGCCACTACACATGGTGCTCAAAGGGCTCCACATCCCCTCTCAGAGTGGGCCAGACACAATCTTGCTGCAAATCTTTCATCCTATTCCTTAATCATCCTAGGAGTGCAGGATTGAGCCCAAATATTTTTTAGTTACCGGACACTAGAAATGTATCAGAAATGAGTACAGATTATTTTGTACTTCATTAAAATTAGTGAGCACAATTTAATGTGAAATATGTCATTCTTGGGCTGAAATATGTATCAAGTTTCAGTTCACAGTCAATTTAAACAAGAATTGTGAGATAATAAACCATATTTTAACCATTGTGGAGCCATTGTGTATCACTATAAATTCCAGATTTTTTTCACAGAACACTTTCCTATTAAAATCATTTTCAGACTTTACTTTCAAATTCCAATCTATCATCAGTATAATCTCTTGGTCTTGTGTCTTTGTGACCTTATACATGTTAAATTCCTTCAGCCTGAAGAGTGCTTGAGGAACACCATATTCTACTCTAATATGGCAATATATCAGCACTTTCACTGTTAAGGGTATTTACCAGTAGCTGCTGCAGCCAATTAATGTTTTTGTTTGTTTTTCTTTGTTGTTATTTTTATCTAAGATATTTCCCACTTCAGTATGAGTGTTTTCCCCTACACCTCCAGATCCTTGCACATCCCATCCATGGTCCCACAAAGTCATGTGGTTGCCTCATCAAGCTCCTCCTGGGGCTGGCAGAGATGGGCATCCATCATACCAGGAGGAGAAAGTTGGACAAAATGGATATTTTGGTGCCTATTTCTGTTCCCTTGTTCAGCTGTATCTTCTGGCACAGTTCCATTGGGCACTGTCCAGTGACTACTTAGAAGCTTTTAAGGAGCAGTGCACAGTGTCAGGGGTTCTCTGCTCATTGTCCCCTTCTGGTTCCCTGACTCTCACCTCAGTCTTTTCATTTATTGTTCCTAACATTCAGCTGTGGCCTGGGTGCGCTCATCCCACTCCCTTGGTTGAGAGGGAGGGCCTTTAGCTTTGGGTGGGCTACACAGAGAATACTAAAGAGTCACTAGAAAATTTCCTCAAGGTTGGACCGATGAAAGTCTTGCTGCCCAGTATCTGGGGTCCAACCATCTCTGGTTTTAGTCTCCATCCCTGTTTTTAGCTTGTCAATTCTCCTAGCACTTTCCTTACTTCCATGGGCAAGTCATGTCAGAAAAAGGAAACAGGCAGAGGCGAAGAAGCCATTCAAAATCTGTTCCTTTTGGTTACAAGTTGCCTCTCATCTCCATGCCGCATGGAAAACTTGTGTAATTTCTTTTTGTTTTTACTGTTCCTTTACCATCTTTGGGTACACATTCAGCATCAGCCTTTAGCAATGTAATACTAGAACACTCATGGACTGCTGTAACCAAATGTGAGTCCTAGAAATATTCTTAACACTGAGTTATCTGCTGTGGGATTCTTCGTTAACTTCTGCAAGTTGCTCCAATAAGTTTTTACTTCAGTTGAGTATTTTGTTCCTGCTGAAACTAAGGAATAATTTCTCTTAAAAATACTATGGGAACCTGATCAATAAAATTTATTTTCACTGCAGGAATCTCTGGGATCAATGCAAAGAAATAAATATTTTTGATCAAAACTCACAGATTAGCAGGCGTGAGTAAATGATATAGACTTTTCCTCCATGGATTATGATGCACTTTTATTTAATCAATAAAGATAATATCCACTTGCTCCTCCAAAACAGAGAACACGGAGAGTTGAAAATCTTTGGAATTGTCAGATCCATTAGTCTGATAATCATGCTCGATTTCAGTTTGTTTATATGGATCCATTTATCTCTCATGACATTTACTTTGCCCGCTATGCTAATAACTATAAAGTTATGCTTTGGAATTACCTTAATATGTGAAAGAACATGCTCTCAAGAGACTCTGCAGTATGTTGCCATTTTTTTCGTTTGTGATGTGGAAGAAGACATGACTGATTGAATCATCACTAATTACATGTAACTGAATGAGCTGTCAGTTACAGATATGCATTACATGTACTGCGACTAGTTGAAATGTCAGTTTTACTGTCTACTGTTCTCCCTTCAGCTGCCAGTAATTGAGGTTCAGGTTTTTCCTTTTCCCATCCAAAGATTAAAATAAAATCTAAGTTTTATAATATTTTAGTTGTAAGCAGAACAATTTCTATGAAATCCTGAAAATGACTGAATACTAATATCTCTGCTATTACATTAGTGACTTTGGCAATAAAATACTTAGAAGGCACAATCTTCTATCTGGTTTCAAAACTTGATTGTATTAACTAGACTGGTATGTGTAGCATTCTGTATTGAGTATCTCAGCATTACAAGTGGGTAATTTGGTATGTTTTGGTGTTATTTGATTGGATTTTCACTGGAAAATGTGGATAAACTTTTAAAGTAATTCCCCTGGCCATCACATGCCCTGCAGTACTGATCTGAGCATTTCTTCCTTTGCAAAGAAAAGTGGCTTTGTGGCCTTTATCAATATTACACTATTTTATCAAAGACTACTGTCACTCTCACCAGTAGCAACATTTGAGAGTTTTAGTGTAGATCAGCTATCTGAATTTTAACCCATGTATTCTCTAAATCTTCTCAGTGGTGGCCACTGGGGAGGAGGGTTAGTGTCATGGAATTGATAGAAGAGTACAACACCTGCACTGTCTGAAGCACTTGAAATGGCCTTCAGAGCCCATTCAGCACCAGCCCTTGCCTTTGTTGTTGCTGGAAATGCACCAGTGGTAGCAATAGAGGGAAAATTTAAAGAAAAAAGTCTAGCGTTACCCACAGCCTCTAGATGTGAGGATTCAAGACACATCCTGATTTCCCTGATTTGTCCCTCCATTTTGAAAGTCTAGAAGAATATTAGTATGTCTAAATTTTACCTGATTCAGATGAGGGGATTTGTTTTTGTCAAATTGTTTATGCTGGACAGCAACTTTTATTTTTAAAATTTTAAACATTTTGTTGTAAGTATTGCAGCCCTTTAGAGCCATAGAGATAGAAATATAGGCCAGGATCAGAATACATCATAGAGATCAGCCTCTGTGATAGGATATACTACAGCATCTTGGAAGACATAATTCAATGAGATTATTTCTTACCTCAAGGTAAGAACATAAGTGAGGAGATTTCTTACGGTTGATGCTTTGTGGGCCATCTTTGTTTTCCCATTTTACAGGAATGTACAGATAAAAATTTCTTTGTTTTAACTGCTGAGAATGTAGTTTCTTTCTCTCCCTTCTCTACCGTACTGCACAGTTATCAATCAACAGAGATGACAACAGGTAGCTAAAAAGAAGCACATCTTGTGTAGTTTGTTACCCAGTCAGATGAGCACAATATTAAAGATCTCTGATTCCTGCAACCTCACTTTTGCTGTGGCAAATTTGTAGTACAGTAGCATTCCTGAAAAACTAAGTATTAAGTATTTACATATGAGCACTTGTGTCTTGTGTAGGAGGGGAAACATGAAGGAAGAAGATAACTCTGGGTACAATTTTCAAAAATAACTAAGTCCCGTTTTCAAAAGACACGAACTGGCTCTCAATGTGATTTAGATTTTTAAGGGCAAAATTTTCAAATGTATTTAAGAGCTTACAGATACACATGGGCCCCATGTGGGATCTTCAGAAGATCAACTCCCCACTGATGGTGTATCCTTAGGCTTAAACCAAAACAACCACGTTAGATATTTACCTTTCTTTAGTTTGAGGGACACGTTTTCTGATGTTCCAGATGTATAACATTAAACTGTTTAGCTTTATGCCCGTAGTATGATATTCTTTGTGTACAATTTTGCTACCTTTGAAAATCTCATGATTTACAGCTTGTTTTCTGGAGGGCTCAGAAACAGCAGCCATACAAAGTTATTTGCCAAATTATATTTCAGTATAAAGAAAGTAAGACCCATTTCTGCCTCCTGTATCCACACTGAGGAGAATTTTATTCCACAAGTAACCCCACTGAAACTAAAGACATTATATTTGGTACTACTCAGTGTTACTAAGACAGAAATGATCAGATCTAAAATTAATAGCACACATGAAATAACAGAAAACAATAAACAAACACTAATTTAGTCCATCTTCCACAATCACTGAGTTTGAAGTGGATCGGAGATCCCTTCCCTCCTTTGCACCAGGGTTTGCTTACAATTGGTAAATTCCTTGTGGGGAAAAAACATGTTAACTGAACTTTTTTTGAACTGCTGTGTCAAACTACATTGTACATCACAGTGCATTCTAAAGCCAGTAAGAACATTTTTGTCGAAGATGAAATGTTTCACACAAACATATCACTTTCCACAATGTTTTGAGAGAGAGAATTAGACTTTCTGGTGCTCCACAGCCAGGTGACTAGGACACTTTCTTGGTCTGCCTGATTCAGTTACTGGGGTTGGAAAAATCCCAGCTCTGAAGCAGGCAGAGCAGGGATTTGAATCTCCATCTTCTACAGCCCACCTGAGGGCCTTAATCACCAGGCTATAGACACATAGCTTCCCACATTAAACAGCTCAGGTTTTGATCTGAAAACAAACTTTTTGACACAATCTTGTTTTCATAAAAATGTTGGAAAGATTTTGATTTTGTTCCAATGTGGAATGAAAACCAATTATGAAACCTTGAAAGCTGCAGTGAAATGGAATGGTCATGCTCTGGAAAGTACTGCCCCTGGCATTTGAGAAAGTACAGTACATGCATTGGCACAGATGCAGATTAGTGTAGGAAATAGCACCCAGATTCTCTCCTTACTTACATTGAGTAATATCTTAATCCACAGCCAGCACCACTGAAACTAATAGAACTATGTGTGGAATAAGTCACTACTCAGAAGGAGAAAGAGTGGCAGAATCTAGTCCTAAGATGTTTTGGGGCTAAATTTAACTTGACCTACACACTCACTACTTCCTTTTTATATTCCTGTACAGGATCCCTGGACCTTGGGCTGTGGGTACATGGAAGTATGTGAGCGCTATGTGTCAAATATTCCACTTTGAAGCAGGTGGACAGCTGAGCCCGTGTCATAACTTTATGGAAGTAACAGCCAGTTGCAAAATACTATCCTTTGGAGCAACAGGAATTATGACTTTCCGAGGGGCGGGGTGGGGGTAGTCTCTAAGGCTAAAAGTCTCTTGGGACTATTCCTGGAATGATGAAACTTTCATGTCACTTCTTGCTCTGAGCTATTTCTAAAGGCATAAGCTAGCTTTTTGTTGGTACTTAGAACTACTACTGCCCTTTTGAGAACCTGTGGTTGGTTGGTTGGTTTTTGTGTTTGTTGTTTTTAATGTAATATCCTGCTGATACAATGTCGAGCTAATTTTTTTTAAAAAAAAAGTACTCCTCATAGTGAATCTCAAACTGTGTACCACATTTCTGCCTTTGAGGAGGAAGATAGTCATTCAATCTCAAGGGAGAGAGGGAAAGTACATGCAATGGGTTTGCAGTAAGAACCAATAGCAGCATAATTGAACATGAAAAGGGATAAAGCACACAGTGCTCCTTTGAAAAGGTATAGTGTACAGCCAAACACAATGGGGAGTAAATTCCTACTGCCAAAGGAAATGGGATGAAACAGAAAGTAGTATAGACAAATTGTCTGTCTGAATCTAGCAATTTTGAAAAATTTGTGGAGATTGACTGTTACACATTTGTTTTTTTTTATCTGACTTCCAGCTTGAGTAAGACAAAGAATATTAGTATACATCCCGTGAGCCAATTATGTTGTGCTAACCTACCTATTGTCATTTCACTAGGCTTTGCATGACTGCCATATTTTTGCCTGACCATTCATGGCCTGCCCTAGCATCTTTCAGGGTTGGTCCCTATGTTGGCATACTGTCATTTTCTGAAGCAAGAAGAGACCATTGTGATCATCTTGTCTGACCTCTCATATAACACAGGCCATAGAACTTCTGTGAAAAAATTCCTAGAGCATAGCTTTTAGGAAAAACATCCAACTTTGATCTTAAAATTGATAGTGATGGAGAATCCATCATGACCCTGGGTAAACTGTTTCAATGGCTAATTAGCCACTGCTGGAGTAGTGTGTCCAGTCCTGATGCCCACAGTTCAAGAAGGATGTTGATAAATTGGAGAAGGTTTAGGGAAGAGCCACAAGACTGATAGAAGGATTAGAAAACATGCCTTATAGTGATAGACTCAAGTTGTTCAATCTATTTAGCTTAACAAAGAGAAAATTAAGAGATGACTTGATTACAATCTATAAGTACCAATATGGGGAATAAATATTTGATATGGGACTCTTCAATCTAACAGAGAAAGGTGTAATACCATCCAATGGCTGGAAGTTAAAGCTCGACAAATTCAGACTGGAAATAATGCCTACACTTTTAACAGAATCATCTTTAGCTCCCAATGAGATGCCAGTGAGTGAAAACTCTGTGATTCCATGCTGTATGTCCATACATACAGTACCTGAATTAGTATGTAGGAAACGAGTGCCTGTTTGAAAGCATGTATATATGTGATCCAATATAGAACTCCATCTTTTTTATTTTGTTTGCTTGCTATCAATCATCAGTCCTTACTGGAGTTTAAACAGTAGCTTTATTGACAGCTGACACAACTACCAAATATAATAGATATTTAACACACGAGCCTGACTAAAGTTAAATCTATTTTCTGGACCCAATTTTGTCTGGTAATCCAAGTTTTAATGGGTATTATTCTAACAGCAAATCCAGACACACAAAAATCGAACTTCTGCTAATATGATAAATGAATCTTGAGGTTAGCCTCAGAAAACTGCAGTTATGATGGAGACAGAAGATGACATCCAAAAATACCTTCCTCACGTATCCAATATCAAGTCAAA
Organism: Chelonoidis abingdonii; assembly: GCF_003597395.2. Taxonomy (NCBI): domain Eukaryota; kingdom Metazoa; phylum Chordata; order Testudines; family Testudinidae; genus Chelonoidis; species Chelonoidis abingdonii. Next base: position 108,324,313 of record NC_133773.1, read on the forward strand.
GTCTACCCCAAATCACAGATGGCTTATCAGGGTGCACAGTTTTAAGGCATCTCAGTTTCCATAGCCAATAATAGAAGGGAGTAAAGTAGCTAGCTTGACTTCCCTAACTCTATGGACCAGAAGTATTTTTTTACCCACGAAAGCTTATGCCCAAATAAATCTTTAAGGTGCCACCAGACTCCTTGTTGTTTTTGTGGATACAGACTAACATGACTACCTCCTCATACTTGATGGATCAGGTACCCCTTTTGAATCTGAGTAAACCACTGTGCAACTTGTTACCTTCAGCTGCTGGGCTTCCAACTTCATTTTGTGCCATTTTTCAACAGCCCTTGTAAACTGTATGCCTGCCATCTCTTCCTAAAAGTATGGATCCTGAACTGCTGGCCATTCTGGTGATAAGCATTATGAACACATCACTGGTCCTGCAGTATTTCATGAGCTGCAAAACAGAGAGTAAATCAGAGTTGGCTACCTTGCTGTGTGCCATTGAAAGAAATAATTCAAGATTGCTGCTGGCATTCATGGAGCAGCTGCTCGCAATGAACCGTCAGTACTGGGCTAGGGAAAAAAGCATGGATTGGTGGGGTCACATTGTAATACATGTATGGGATGTATGCAGGGGCTGCAGAACTTTCTTTTGCTCAAATATACCTTCCTGGAACTGTGTGCAGAGCTTGCCCCAGCATTACGGCACAAGGAGACCAGAATGAGAACTTCCCTCACTGTTAAAAAGTAAGTGGTGATCGCTGTGTAGAAGCTCGCAACTCCAGACTGCTATTGATCAGTCCCAAATCAGTCTGGGGTTGGAAAATCCACCCTGGGGGCAGCAGTGATGCAAGTGTGCAGGGCCATTACTTGCCTCTTGCTATAAAGAACTGTGACTCTTGGTAAGTGCAGAAAATAATTGATAACTCCGAGGCAATGGGATTCCCTACCCACAATGGGGTGATAGATGGCACCTGTATCCCAATTTTGGCCCTTGACCATCTTGCAACGGAGTACAATGGTCTCCATGGTCTTGCAGGTGCTGATGGATCATCAGGGCTGTTTCACTGACATCAATGTGGGGTGGTCAGGGAAGGTCTATGATTTATGAATCTTTAGGAACACGCCGAGACTTTCTTTCCAGACTAGAAGATTTCAGTGGGGGATGTGGAAATGCCCATAGTGATGCTGTGAGACCCCGACTATACCTTGCTTCAGTGGCTCCTGAAGCCTTACACCGGGAACCTAGGCAGCAGCAAGGAGTGCTTCAGCAGATGCAGAATGACTGTTGAATGTGACTTTGGCCCATCAAAAGGGTGCTGGAGCTATCTTTTTAGCAGTGTTAGACTTCACTGAGGAAACTATTCCTATGGTCATTGTGGCCTGTTGTATTCTGCATAATATTTGTGAAGTGAAAGTGGAACAGGTTCCCCAGAGGTGGAGCACTGAGGTTGATTGGCTGGCTGTTGATTTTGAGCAGCTAGATACCAAAGCAATTAGAAGAGCACAGCAGGTGGCTATTTGAATCAGAAAGACTTTGAAAGAGCATTTTGATAATGATTCCCAGTAATGTGTCTTTATGTGATGCATTCAGCCAGGCAGTGTTTACTTGCTCCCTTGAATGACCCCTGTAGTGCTTGCTTCCTGAGCATTAATTATACTAAGCAAATATTCCTGCCTATAGACACTATGTTTGAATATTAGTACAAACTGACACATGTATGACACAAATAAAGACTCAAGTTTAATAACAGAACAAAACACAAATTTTCAGTCACACAGGGGACATGGCAATGAGGAATAGTCTCTTGGTTATGGCTCACAGCTGTGGGTAATTCCTAGGCCTGGAGTACATGGGTACTTTTGGGACTGAGGACACAGGAGAAATATGGTGGAGGGGTTTGGGGTGGTATGGAATGGAGTTCTGTATTAGCTGCAGCAGGAGTTGTGCATGGATGTGCTCAAACTGCAGCTTAATGAGGGACTTCAGCCCTCCAGGAGCGGCCCCTCTCTTCTTTTCAGGTTATCCAGACTGCATTTTTCTTTAATTGATTCCCTCCATGCTCCTGTTTCACTATGTGTTGTATCTGTTGACTGCAGCACTTCACAAAACATATCCTCCTTACTCCTCCTGGTTTGCGGCCTTATCTGATGGAGGCACTCTGCCAGTGTGGAGGAGTGGGTCCTCAAGGGCATATCTGCAGAAGCCAAAGAAACAATGAACAGAGACAGTATCGTGAGTGAGCTCCCAGTCATGAATCACAAAAAAGTTGCACACTCCTCTTTCTCCCTGTCCAGGCTAGGGTAATCACTCCTAAGGGTAACCCAAGATGCAAGCATGTACCTCCTGCATGCGTGTAGCTTCAGACCAGTTCCATATGCTGCTTGTCTGTATGCTGCTCTGGTCCCAGCAGAAATAATTACCGGGTGGCACAGCAAAGTTTCCTACAGTGAGGGGGGGGAAAAAGCAGCTCTGCCAAGGGATTTTAGCAGAGGATTGCTGAGTACCTACAGAAAAGTTTCCTAAAGATCTCTATAGAAGATTCCTGAGACATCCTAGGTCAGAAAACAAACATTTCTTCTAGGCTCTCACTGCATAGCTGCAAAGGCTCTGTTGTTAATTTCTGCCCTCATCCATCTTCTACCACATAACAAAGAACACAAGAGTTTAATCTCCTCTCATTGTGCAGTATCAAAGCAAAGTGAGTACTTACCACAGCTCCCGTCTCCTGCATCATGTGCGCCAGAGCCAGAGTGCAGGAACTGGACAGACCCCTCTAGAACCAAAAAGAGGTCCTGACTCGCCACACTGCCATACAACTCTGTCGTGTGCTCCACGTTGTCCTCCAGCTCCACTTCCTCACCCATCACTTCATCCTCGGGGTTAAGTCACTGGTCATTCCTTCCAGTCCCCCTGAAGTATCCACGGGGCTCTTCTTGGTGGAGGTGGGTTTGTCACCGAGGACGACATGCAGCTCCCTGTAGAAGTGGCGTGTCTTTGGCACTGTACCAAAGCAATGGTTGGCCTCCCTTGCCTTCTGGTACACCTGCCTAAGCTCCTTGACCCTAGTATGGCACTGCTGCATGTCCCTTTCATGATCCTTCTCCTCAGTACCACTAGCAATCAGCCCATAGGTATCAAAGTTCCTATGGCTGGAGTAAACTTGCAACCGCACAGCCTCCTCTCCCCATAGACCCAGCAGATCCAAAAGCTCTGGTGTACCCCACGCAGGAGTGTGTCTGCTGTGGAAAGCCAGCATGGTCAGCTGGGAAGATGCTGTGTGAATTGTGCACACTGATTAAACAGGAAGAATTTCAAAAATTCTCTGGCCTTTAAACAGGGAGGGATACATACCTATGTACCTTCAGTGCAGTTGAGAATGGATTAAGGGCCCACAGCTGAAACTTGCTAAAATTATTCCTTGCTGCCAAACACTTTGCCTGCTGTTGACAGTGCTGAGTAACAGATGCCTATGGGTATACCTGGGTAATAAGACCAGCTCACTCAATATCATAAACAACAGGCTACCACAAGGCTCTGTACTTGCATCAACCCTTTTTAATATTTAAATAAGTGACATGCCTCCAACTAAATCATGAAAATTTGGATATGCAGGTGACCTTGCCATGACAATCCGAGCATCAAACCCCCATGACACTGGCAAAGCATTAACTGAGGACCTCCAAACTATGGAACAATACTTCTGGAAATGGAGGCTCAAACCAAACCCTGGAAAAACAATTGTAAGCACATTTCATCTTGATAAAAGGAGTACCAAAACCACTGAAAGTAGCTTTCTATGGTAAAAATATACAACACTTGGATTACACTCTAATGTATCTCTGAGTGAAACTCTATCCTACCCTTACCTTCCCTGAAAATCTTGGGAAAGTAGCTGAAATGATAAAAAAACAAGAGCCAATATAATCCAGAACCTAGCAGGTACAACCTGAAGTGCATCAACATCAGTGTTGCGAACATCTGCAATAGCACTTGTATATTCAATAGCTGAATATTGTGCACTGGTATGGAGCAGATATAGTCAAATACGACTTGTGGATACACAGCTGAATACAGTGATGTGGTGCATCTTGGGAACCATTAAGTCAACTCCAACAGCAAGGCTACCTATTCTATCTAACATTGCTCCTCCACCGATAGGCCGAATTATTGTGACATTCCATGAAACTCAGTGAATCCAGAAAAACAGATGTCTTCCTATCTACCAAGACCTTGACAACACTCCTCCCATCCTCCCCTGCAATGTCTTAAGTCTCACAAGCTTTTCTGGGAACATTTGTTTAGCCTCATGCAATCAAGTTACAATCAGAAGGAGGCTTAGAAAACAGATTGGGCTAAACAAGACTTAAAAAGTTAAGCATCTGTGCCAGATCCCACACAGAAGATTCCTGGGTTGGACCTGCCATGATCGTCTTGGTCAACTTTGACCTGAATCTGAACCAACCTTGGTAGATCCAGACATCTAATGCACAAATGGAAAATCAAGGACTCCCCAGTGTGTGAGTGTGGTTCCCTGTGACAGACCATCATACATATCACTACCTACTGTTCAGTTTATAAATATGAGGGAGGCATTACTGTAGTGAATTCTGCTACTCCTGATGTAGCCATTTGGCTCTATCAACGTCAGGTGAAATTGTAGTTGCTGCTCTACACCAGCCATGTGAAAGAAGAAGACCAGATCGGTCAGGATGGGGATTATGAGACACCTCCTGTAAGCCAATTAGGGCTACATAACCAAGCAGAGTGTCTACACTGATGCTGTGTTGCTCTATATTTCATCACAAAAACCCCTATGCCTATCATCGAGGTGTTTTTATTATGACGGGGAAGCAGGAGAATTACATCAGCAGGAGGAGCATTTCAATATGTACACCTCCACTGTTTTGTCGATGAAAGCTGACTTTTATCTGCAAAACAAGTATAGACCAGGCTTGAGATACTGGCCACAGGCATCAGAAGGAATTAAAGATAGGAGGGAGGGGGAAGAGAGAGCCAGTCATCTCTTTCAGCTCCTTCAAATCAGCCAACGAAAAGATGTGGGAAGCAGTGACCTTCATCCCAGGGAAAGGTGTGAGTTCCACTTTCTTCCCCTCATGTAAGTGCCCCAGGGGACATCTCCCTACCAGTAAGACCAATCTTTCTCTTCCCTGTCCTGATGAGCAGCGGGTGGGAAGGATTGTAAGGAACTTCGTATGGACCTAACAAAACTTGACAATTCATAATAGCAGGTGAAATCCCTTGTAGACAAATTCATAGTAATGTACATACAAAGGAACAATTTGATCTACCTATACATATGGGGTGTTTAGGTTTTAAATGGTTTACTGCTAAGGTTGGGAAAGAGAATGGATAATTCTGAACAGTTGTTTTCATAATGCAGAGTGGTAGGCAAAAAAGCAAAGGAGGTATTAAGCTATATTAACAAAGGGATAGAGGATAATACTTAAATAATTATAATGCCATTACCATTAATTTATGTGTCAGACCATCACTTTGAATCTTGTGTTAGGTGTGTTAGGAGTTGGTCACCCCATCTCACAAAGGATATACCACAAACATATATAGCATAATAGGAAATATTTTTTTCACCCAGAACATAATTAACTTTCAGAATTTGAAGCCACAAGGTGTTATTGAAGTAAAGCAATTAGTAAAGTTCAAAAATGAGTTCCATATTTTCATGAATAATATAATCTGTAGTCATATTAGATTGCACAAAAATTAGATAAACCCTCACGCTTCAGGACATAAGCCAACCACTAATATGAGGAATAAGGTTCTACATAGGTGTGTTATTCTATAATTGTCAGTTATGGGAAGGTTTACATCATTCTCTGAAGAATGTGGCCCTAGTAACTTTCAGAGCCAGGACACTGATGGACTATAGATCTGATCAAATAGAACAATTCTTATTTTACATAGTATCAAATTTGCCTTTTTTGTTTATATTTGCAAAAGTATTGGCATATTTAAATTAAGAAGGTGGAAGAAATGGTTAGGAAATATTCAGTAACCTTACAAATTTTGAATACATTTTATGCTGCTAGACAACCTTTCTGACTTTTAGTTTATCAATGTCTGTAGGTGTTTGACCTTAAAAGTATCCCAGAGTTTGGATCAAAATTCACTATCACATGAGAAAATAAAAAGTCTCTGCATCTGTGTACTGTTATGGCAGACATCAACAGGTGATGCTGTTACACATAGTCTCCAAAGTTCTTTTTCTTCATATGCAAGCACATGTTCAGTCCTGGGAAGACATTCTGTGTCATTCATATCTTGTCCAGGCAGTATTCTTTTATATTTTTGAGGGGCTGGGGGGTTGTGAGTGTGATGGGTTGGATCAAAGAAACCCCCCTGGGAGCTGCCAACTGACATGTCAGGATTACCTCTGCTCCTGTTTTCCATGCCAGCTCAAGACTCCAGCACCCTGTGTTGCTGAGCCAGACACTCCCATCTGCTCCAACAAAAACCCAAAACTGGAGGTTTACCTGAAAGCAGCTAACAGAAGTGTGCTTGTCTTTAGCTCTCAGATGCCCAACTTCCAATAGGGTCTAAACCCAAATAAATCCATTTTACTCCATATAAAGCTTATTCAGGTAAACTCATAAATTGTTTGCCCTCTATAACTCATAAATTGTTTGCCCTCTATAAGAGATATACACAGTTGTTTGCTCTCCCAGGTATTAATACATACTCTTAGTTAATTAATAAGTAAAACGTGATTTTATTAAATACAGAAAGTAGGATTTAAGTGGTTCCAAGTATTAACAGACAGAACAAAGTAAGTCACCAAGCAAAATAAAATGCACAAATCTATGTCTAATCAAACTGAATACAGATAATCTCACCCGCAGAGATGCTTCAGTAAGTTTTTTTTTCAGACTGGACACCTTCCAAGCCTGGGCACAATTCTTTCCCCTGGTACAGCTTTTGTTCCAGCTCAGGTAGTAGCTAGGAGATTCTTCATGATGGCTCTGCCCACTTTGTTCTCTTCCACCCCTTTATATATCTTTTGAGTAAGGCAGGAATCCTTTCTCTCTCTTTGGGTTTCCACCCCCCCCCTCACTGGAAAAGCACCAGGTTAAAGATGGATTCCAGTTCAGGTGACATGATTACATGTCACTGTAAGACCCCAAGCCTTCATTCCTCCTAGCCTGACTCACAGGAAGGCTTGCTTGCAGAGAGAGCCCCAGCCAATTGTTCTGGTTGATGGGAGCCATTAAGATTCCAAACCACCATTAATGGCCCACACTTTGCATAATTACAATAGGCCTTCAGAGTTATATTTCATATTTCTAGTCCCAGATACAAGAGTGGTACATTTATACGAATAGAAAGATCACACTCACTAGATTATAAGCTTTGCAATAATACCTTACAAGAGACCTTTTGCATGAAGCATATTCCAGTTACATTATATTCACTTATTACCATATTTTTACAAAAACATATAGACTGCACAATGTCACAGCAAGTAGCAGAAGAGTTTGTTCTCTGCCTTGCTTCCAGGTAGAATCAATATTTGTGGAGTGCGCTAAATTTCCTGGAGAACAGTTTGCCTGAACGCTGTTTAACCGTTACGGTTCCAGGACTGATGTATATGTGTAAATAAATCAAAGTTCCATTTATAATATACCTAGACTCCATGTCACAAATCTCTCCGTGATTGGGAAGCTGATTTGCAAGGTCCTGGATGTCTGCTAAAACTCAACAGAGGAATGAAGCAGGTGTCAAAAGAAGGAGTAACAGTATAAATATTATTTTTCCTATTTTTTAAAAACAGAAAAACCAAGGATTACTCCCCATTCTTGCTTCTGCATCTGATACTGAAAGGTGAGAAGCACTGTTAAGGATTAAATAAGAAGGTTGATGGTTATTTCTAAACAGGGTTCATAATAAGTGTGAGTATGTCCTAATAAATCATCCTCAGTCTGCTTTTTAATCCCAAATTATGCTATTTTTCTCAATAATTTTCTAATAATAATCCTACAACCACTGAGCCCCAGTGGGACTCATGGCATTTAGCACCACTAAAGATTAAGCCCTTGTATAGCAGTGTATGTGTATAGTTTATTCCTTTAGTAAAACGAAATAATCATGAAAATGGTTATAGAATTTGAAATTTTCTTTCTGTATTTTATTTGAGTGAGGGCTTGTGCTTAAATTTGACTCTAATATTTTCAACTAGGTCCCAGAAATTTTTGCCAAAAATACTAAAGGAAAACCTCATTTTTTTTAAATTTTTTTTTTAAAAAGGCATGGACTCCTTAATGTCCATAAAGAGAAGGTGGCAAGCTCAGTCTTGTATCACAGGTCTCTTGTCACCACTACATAATATATAATTTATCTGCCTCAGGAGACTAAATCAATACTGATAGAGTTTGAAGTTCCACAGGGTCTAAGAATTTTATACTCAAGTTTTAGATCACTAAGCCATTTCTTTCCAATAAAGCAAATAGTTCTTCTTCAGCAATGGTTTATTTTGGGATTAACATTCAAATTAATCATAAATCATGATCTACACAAAACAGAATGAGAAATTTTATAATATTTTGATCCAGCATCCGCCAGTGCTGCTCACAGTAAAGGGAAAATTGAGTACTGAGTCGTCATTTACCAGTGTCTCTCTCTTACAGAAAGCATTTGAACTTGCTAATTATTTGAAAACCTCATACTTTTAGCTTGTGTAGTTTTCCTATGTAGAAATACTTCCGTCTATCACTGCCACAGAGCTCACCACAGTACACTTCTCTTCTTGGAAAGTATCCAAAAATAGAGCTGTAGAATTTACTTTGTCCCCTACGAAGGGAGTATCAAGATACCGTACATATGCAATGTATCATCCAGTGTTCTTAGAACACGTAAAGGATCCAACTGTGCTGTTAATTTGGTCAGGTCTCAGGCCCCCTTGGCACATCTATTTTCCCTGACTGTTCTTCACAGACTAGATTGTGTTTCTATGGCAGGAAGCAGTAGAAAAACAATCCTTTCCAAGCTTCTCAAATTAAAAAAAGAAAAAAGATGAGAGGTTTCAACACAGCCAGTTAGCTGACATGATAAATCCTGTCACTAGCCATTTATCTTTTCCTTGACTGTGACTTTATCATTTAATCTGTAGCCATGTGAGGAGTATTGGGGAGGAAAGAATATGTATCTTTTTAAAATGGTTGTACTTTAATATCACTTCTGCATGTTTTTAAAACATCACTTTGCCTCCTTGGTGATTTGAAGTCTATACACTGTCTTTGGGATAACATTTTTAAAATGTTGTTCTCATTATTGCTTTGTTTTTAAACCCTTGAAAAGGAAAACTAAGGCCAAGTGTCATGGGGCAGATAAACCACACTCTAGCCAAGAAAGGTTTAAAACACACCTGTGGTCACAATCAGTTCCAACCCACTGCACCTGTGAGGCCCTTCAAAGGGAGGAACTCAGCCATTTGCTGTGCTATAGTGAAACAATCTGAGCTATAGCTTCCAGAGGAGGATATTGGGTTATTTGCTGAGGAACAGATTGAGAGCACCAGCAACCTGAGGCTTCTGAGAAGAAGATGGACTGCTTTGTTTCTGTTGTTAAAATCCCCCAAACTATTGGCCTTTAGCCATGTAGGAGGGTGGAGCTGAGATTTCCAGCAGAGCCTGAAAATTGTTTCCCCTCCTCTGTGTGAGAGAGGGAAGGAGGCTGGCTTCTTGTGGGTGTGGGAACTATTTGCTTTTTGTTCAGACTGTTTTGAATCTTCCTCCCTCCCCTCTCTTCAGACAGAAGGGTCAACTTGCTAAGAGGTACAGCTGGAGGGCTATGCCCCAGGATTGGATGGACTATAGGACTGCGGTTGTTTGAGGAATGTTGTATGAGATTAGTGAGGCAGCTGCCTTTACCCCAAGGGAGTGACCTTGAGACATGACCTTTGACATCAAGATTTTCAAAAGTAACTAATGATTTTGTGTGCCTTTGTTTTTTGGTGTCCAACTTTGAGACATCTTTATGGTGCCTGATTTTATTTATTTATTTAATTTTTAAAGGACTGGGTTACCCACATCAGGGAGTCTTTACACTGACATCAGTTAACTTTGGATCAGACCCATGCTGCACTGATAAATGTCACTGGAGTGATTTCCATTAGAAGCTTCTCCCTCTTATAAGCTCCATAGATAGAGAAGTATAGCTTCAATTTTAGCGATCAATGGGTAAAATGTACTGTAGCTCTGGCAGTGAGTTCCATTCCCTGTTCCCTTTCTCACTGGGCAAAAATGTTTAGGTTTTTTGTTTGTGTTTAAAAACCAAGAACAAAGGCCACTACACAAGACTGTGAAGTAATTATAAAGTTTTATACACAGCAGCAGCCTTCCTGACAGCCCAGTGCTACAGTACCATGAAATGACAAAATACACAGAAAATATGAGAGTGAGGACATGGGGAGGATTTTCCTGAGCAAGGGAGAGGAAATAATTAACTAAAACCTTCAAAAGTGGAAAATGCTACTTTGAAAAAATGTTACTTTTGATCAAATTGAAATTACATTTTCCTGAGTGAGACATACAAAACACTTTCTCTCAGTGGAGAGAACACACACAACTGTGGGGAAACCCCTATTTACTGTCAATTTCAAATATTCAATTGGTTTTTAAAAGAGGAAGTATCAAGTGGTTAAATCAAAGGAATGGAAGTAGGACAAAATGGCCTCTTGTCCTACTTTTCTCACTGTTGTGATTGGGCAACTTCTGGATGCCCAAGATCCCCAATCTAACATTTGGGGTTAATTCTTGGGCATTGTGAATCTTAATTAATTGGTATTATTAAAATGCTGGGTGAGAGATGCTATAAAAGCAAAAAGTAGTTAGAGTTTCTTTTTCTTTTTTTCTTCATATCGATATAACTCCTAATGATCACAATAGAAATCAAAGTACTACTGTGCAAGGCACTGTACACACACACATAATAAGAGATGACCCCTCAAAAAGAGTTAAACTCACTGTCTATGAATTGGACTGAATTCTCAGCCCACATCAAGGGACAATGTGTGGCTATGCTGCCCCAAGGGCACAGTAGGGAAGTTGCATATATGTGACTACTCACATATAAGAGCATAGGCACATGATACAGGCATTATAATAATTGTTACATGATTCAGCAAATTACCATATACCTGTCTCTCTCCTATTTACTGAAAACAAAATCCTTTTTATACAAAACTTGTTTTTGGATTTGTGGTACAGAAAAGAGAATCTCAGCTGTAATACGTATAAAGGGGATTCTTTATTCAGGTTTCTGATATCCAGATTCCCTAAACTCAGCTTGTGCTGCCCAGTGTCACCACAAAAGGTCTTCATATATCAGGGCCTGGACTAAGATGTCATGGCTACTGACTGCATTGCAGGATGATTATTATTTATCGTTTCTATTATTGTAGTGTTTAGGAGCCCTAGTTCATGGACCACATCCCATTATGCTAGGTCAAAAAAGATAGTTTCTGCCCCAAACAGCTTACAGTCTAACTAATGATTTACTTGTATTTGCATATCTTTAGTAATTTCCAAACCAAAATATGCCTATTAATTTTATAACACTTCAGGGTATGAATGTCAAGGGCTCCATAATGGTTTTAGCACATTTAACTTATTTCTGCTGTACTTCCTTAAAAAGGTAAAAAGATCCTTCTCTGTTATAGAGCAAGCAACATGTCATTGAAAACTATAGGAGCAAATTTTTTCCAGCATTAAAAACATTTAAGAAGTAAAAATTAACAAAGATTTACCCCCGCAAACCTCCAGGTATGCTTATTAATCCATGTGCAATATTTGTTTGTATGTATGCATATTATTTACAGGATGTAAATAATTAGGATGATGTGAAAGCAAATACATTTGCATGTTTACATCTGAGGAGCAATTGAAAGGAACAACAAGTTACATGATCAGACCTTTTTAGAAAAAAAAAATATCCCCGAAGTATTTGATCTTGACATTTAAGTACTGCAGCAGGTTGATGACAAATTCAACTGAGTTCTCAGTAGGATAGTAAATTTTATTCCATGCTCATAGAAACAGGAGTTTTTCATTTATTACTGGAGCTCTGTAAAATGTCTGTCACAAAATTAAAAAGTGTTTAAATGTGCTCTTGGCATTTTTGAAGCTTCTGTTTTTTGTTTTTGTTTTTAAAAATCAAGGTGGTTAAATTTTGAAGCAGTACTAGAAACACCATTCTACCTTTCTTCTTTGGTTTAGATGTCAACAGCTTTTATCACAAATGAACGATCAGTGTTAAAGCTGAAGTTTTGAAGAGAAATACAGGACAAACTGTTGTGCCCTTATATAGAACATCATGTAATTTTCACCCAAAAGCATTTATTAACAAAATGGATTGGGGAGGGAGGAGTTGTCTGCCTGAGAAAGCAGTAATTGTATCTCCTCCATCATGGACAGGACATTCTGAATGAGGGATTTACAACTTTGGAGTTCACTTCCCAATTGGCATCTGAGTCAGTGGGAAAGTTTTCAAGGGATTTGAATGGGTTTTGGATTGAGCACTGGTTTTACAAGCACTTGTCTTCATCAACCTTCCAAACATACTACAAATCTCATCTTTTCTCTATGGATTTTCAGAAGAGGGGAGATTGAGGAATCTACTCTTTGGAATGGATTTTATTTCATTTTTATTTTTCTGATATGTAAGTGTCCATTGGGAAGAATGAACTGAAAAATCTGTACAATCTAGTATATGAATAGTTTGCTAGTATGGACTATTGATGTGTATATGAGTCATGATGGGTTTGATCCCAGAGACCCCATTGGGACTGTCACCTAACATGCTGAAATTAGCCCTGAACCTGTTTTCCCTAACAGCATGGGACTTCGTAACCCTGTCTTATTGAGCCAGACATGCTAGCCTGCTGCAACCCAGACCCAGGGTCTGGTCCATGCCCCCACAGCTGCAGACTTTAACTAAAAACTGATCAGCAGGTCTCCTATCTCCAGCACCCAGACACCCAGCAGGATCCAAACCCCAAATAAATCCATTTTACTCTGCATAAAGCTTATACAGTGTAAACTCATAAATTGTCTGCCCTCTCTAACACTGATAGAGAGAGATGCACAGGTGTTTGCTACCACAGGTATTAATCACTTACTCTGAGTTCATTAATAAACAAAAGTGATGTTATTTAAGTAGAAAAAACAGAATTCAAGTGGTTTCAAGTAAAAACAGATGGAAGAAAGTAAGTCACCAAGCAAAAACATGCAAGTCTAAGCCTAATACATTAAGAAACTGTTTATAGATAAAATCTCACCCTCAGAGATGTTCCAATAAGCGTCTTTCACAGACTAGGCTCCTTCCGAGTCTGGGCCCTTTCCCCTGGTACAGTCCTTATTAGTTTCAGCAGACATCTTAGGTGGAAACTAGAGTTTTTCTCATGACTGGAAGTCCCCTACATTCTGTTCCACCCACTTTTATAGCTTTGGCACAAGGCTGGAATCTTGTGTGTCTCTGGGGCCCCACACCTCCTTCTAAATGGGAAAATTTACCAGATTTAAGATGGATTCCAGTATCAAGTGGCATGTTCACATGTCCTGTGAGACCCCAGCTTTCATTCTTCCAGGGCTGGCCCACACATACCCAGAAAGGTTTACAAATAAACAGAGCCATTTTCAGGTCACAGATTCTGAAGTGCCCTTAATGGCTTCCACTTAATATGTTTATATCAGTAATACAAGTTTACATCTTATTCTCCTAACTCCAGACCTAGAAATAATACATGCAAACAAATAGCTTATGATCTACTGAGTGTGTTCATCCTTTGTAATGATACCTTACAAGAGACCTTTTGAATGAAGCATATTCCAGTTATATCATATTCACACTTTTAAGCATATCTTCATAAAACACTATGGAGTGCAATGTCTCACAGGTACTCAGAGCTTGGAATGGTAATAGGGTTGCCAACATAGTTCCTTGTTTTTGAAGTAGAGTTTTCTTAGCACCCCTCACCACATCCCTCCTCCTGATAGTATTATTATCATTCTCCAGGGGTATTTCCTGCTGCTTTTTGAAGCAACCCCTGATCATTCAGAGATGAAAAAAATAAGGGCTATCTCTTGTAATAAGGGACTGTTGGCACACCTAGATGGGAATCTATTTATGTTAAATAAAATTCATCCCAGGCCCTCTTTTGAGGAGAAACTGCAATCATGCCGAATGCAGGAGCAGGAATTTGTTTCTGACTTCACTGGAGCTCTGCATCGGTGAAGAGAACTGCAGTAGCTGATCTTGTGGCAAGAGCACAACTTAAGTAAATAGGACCCTGAAGCTGCAACCTCATACTCCCAGGAAAGTTTGCAGAGAGAGTGTACTCATATATCTTTACCAGTATAGTTTGCAGATGACTCAAAGACTGTTTAGGTAGTCTGTAATGTGGAGGAAAGCAGTGACTCAGAGAAGAACTTAGCGTTCATCACAAATCTGTTATGTTGATAACATGAGTAGAGAGAGAGAAGAAAGTCATACATACTCTTTCTAGAGAGTTGCAGCATAACACTAGTTTGTTTCCAAAGCCCTAACACAATACAGTGAAACACAAAGTCACAGTATGCTCCTAAGGCAAAGAGGCACAACTCAACCTAACTTCCTCTAGGCTGACTTTCTTCAGACTGCCCAACAGGACCCAGATCACACTGTTTCCCTCAGAGCCTCAAAGCCTACAAGCAGGACTAGGAAAACCTTTGTAATTTAAAGTGAGTGTTTCTAATTTAATACACCATAATAGCCACCTCAACCTGAATTCTCGGTGCAATGCTGTGGCAAAAAGGATTAATATGATCGTGGGGTGTATAAAATTGAGAATATCAAGGAGAAGTAAGAAAATGATATTGCCTCCTTACACAGCACTGAGAAAACCACTACTAGAATACTGTGTACAGCTTGGTGTCCACACTTAAGAAAAGATGAGGCAATATTAGAGAGATCAAAGGAGAGCCAAAAAATAATCCAGGAGCTGGATATCCTTATGGATGTAAGTCTTAAAGAGCTTGACTCTTTCTTCTTATCAAAGAGAAGATTTAGAGGTGACTTGATCACCGGGAATAGGTACCGATATTTGACTCACATATCTGGGATGGGGGGAGGATTTTTCATCTTTCTGTCAAAGGCATAACAATTGGAAATTGAAGACAAACAAATCCAACCTCGAAATAATATGCAATTTCCCAGTAATAAAAGGAATTATACATTGAAACAACTTACCAGAGGAGGTGGTGGGTTCACCACCATTTGGAGTCTTTAAAGCATGATTAGTTATCTTTTAGAAAATATTCTTGAATCCAGTTTCTGGGATCCTACTGCCTGTATGTGTGGCAGTGGGAGTTGGGCTGCATGGTTATCTCTGTATCATGGTCAGTAGAACAGAGGTCCCATTGTTTCCTGGAGGCACTGTTATTAATGGGACAACAATGGAACAGGGAATGGGAGGAGTCAGGCTGGAAGCCATGCAACCATATGGATAAAGCAGTGGAGAGTTTAATAAAGTTATACTTCTTCAGTACAACCTGCATTGCATTTGACTCTTTGCAAATGAAATATGGTGGCAGCCTCTGAGTGGTAAGTTCTCTGGAGGCAGCAGCTGGTAGTATAAGCCATAGAACTCAGTCTGAAGTCCCCCTGAGCCCTGGATTTAGCAGACACACTTAGCCCAGTGGAGTGATGAATCTGAGCTCTACACAGAGCTGGCCGTGCAGGAGGATGACAGTAGGCGAGTAAAACTTTTAACTTATTGAGGAACAAGGCAGACAGAGCTGCACCACTCTGAAGCTCCCCACTGCCTCAACTCTTACAGCAGTCCTAGGAGCCTCCGTGAACTATTGTTTTCCAAAGCAGAACTAAATGGTGCAGCAACAGTGCTTTTCCATTAGAGAGCAATCTGAAGGAGAGGGGACAGATCCCTTGTGTTACTGCCTTACACACACTGGAAGCTGCATGCAATTTTGGGGACTTGACAGATTCCTCAATTCAGGACAGGATAGTCTGATGCATTTGGAATCACCAGCTTTTGGAGTGGCTCTGGGAAAGCAAACATTAGACAGAGGAGTGCAGCAAAATCCTCAGGAGAAGGGATAGAAGCTCAAGGAGGCACAACACCTGTAGAAGGTCACAAAGTGAGACAACAGCAAAGGAGAGTGGGTGGCCAGGGTTCCATACCCACAGTGAGAATCTCTGATTGATTCTCTAAATGATTCTTACTGTGGGAGACAACATGAGTGGCTGAAAAAGTGCCTGGCACTAGGATGCATTTCAAAGAATGTTGAAAGTGGAACAATTTTAGCAGTGTGTGGAAGACCAGAGAAAAATTCATTCAGACTTGTACCGGGGGGGCAGGGTCATATCAGAGAGTGATGATACTATTGAGCAGGGGGTTGGACTAGATGACCTCCTGAGGTCTCTTCCAACCCTAATCTTCTGTGATTCTTTTATATCTTGATTCTCTGTTTGAGTTTAGAAGCACTTAAGGTTCAGGCTGTCAAGAAACCAAAAAGGGAAAATATCAACCTCTGTGCATACCACAATGCTAATACAGAAACACCATGCACACTGTCAGCTGGATAGTAGGGCCTCCTGCAAAGAGACTCCTTGGTGTACTGGACTTGAACACACCCATTGCAAAGAGCAGGCACAATCTAGTAATGTACAATGATAGCATAATGAAGAACATATAAAATATGACCTCAAAGTAGTTCACCTGAAGAATGACAGACGATACCATCTGAAAGTTCTGGTGATGGATGGTAAGCACCGCAGATGCCTCTTGGGCAAGATGGCCTACAAATCCTGAATCTGATCAGGTGTAAACTGAGAATTTTATAGCAGTAGTGAAAAAAAGCAAAAGGAGGAGTCCCATAGAAAATGGATACAATTTCAGAAGCATATGGGGATGGTTTCAAACTCAACAGGTGCTTTGAAGGAAAGCTGGAAGTAGAACTCACAATGCAACTTGTTTGCTTGTCATTAAGTAAAATTGCAGTGGCACTACATTATCCAGTTAAAAACTCTGCAAAGAAGGAGGAGCATTGCACTTATAGAGGGTAATAGAGCCGGGGTAAACAGCATTGTGGTTTTAAGGAAGTCCTCAGGTAAACTACACATCTACATAGATCCAAAGCCATTGAACCAGGTATTGAAAAGATGCCACTATCTAAGGTCTCCAGTTTGTTTTATTAAAGTTCAATTCCTTTTCATTCACTAGTTTGTTATTTAATGAATCCCAAGATTGTTACATGGAGTCAGAAGTTCTGAATGAAAGGAAAACTGCAGTCATTTTGAAGTTAGCTCCTCCCTGTGTTTGCAACTGAAAACAGATAAATGGAGGCACCACAGAAGCACATGGAGCACCAGGCAGAGAGACTTTTGCATGTATTTGGTGGGCATAATAATAGCTTGACTAACTTAAGAAAGGAAAAAGGCCAAAAATTGATGTGTTGCAACCTCTTTCCAGTCTGCAATTGTCAGGCAATGGTGCAGAGAACTGGAAAAAATTCAGACAGAGATGGGGCCAGGGAGAAAAATGGTAAAGTGAAATAATCTATTTTTGTATGTTGTTGGAGAGGAAGCATTGGATATTTATAATAACTTTAAGTTTGAAGAAGGTGAAAGCATGAAGTTAAATAAAATACATACTCAATTTGCGGATCATTGAATGCCAAAAAGTCATGAAAACCTTTCAGAGACCCAATTTTTTTACATGCATGCAAAAAAACTGATGATAACCTACAGCAATATGTCACCGAATTAAGAAAACTCAGTAAAACCTGTGACTTCAGTGAGTTGGCAGTCTCTGGTCAGAGACAGAATCATTTGTGACATTAAAGAAAATGTGTTAAGAGAGAGACTGCTCTGTGAAAGAGATTTAACTTTAGAAAGAGCTCTTCAAATATGCAGGGCAGAAGAAACTGTGAAAGCACAAGCCGAAAAGCTTAATTCATCAGAAGGGGTTATCCATGTACTAAAGAATAGAATAAATCAGAAAGTGGAACCACTCACTGTGAAAACCACTACTAGACGGAAGACCAGGTATGGAAGGTGTGGGTCACAGCATGGCCCCACATAATATGTTGTCTTTGGGAATCTGTCATAAATGTGGAAAAATAATTATTTTGCAAAATGCCACAGAACCCAAATGCAGAAAATTCAAGTGCATTCAGTTAAAGACAATCTGGTTGAGGAGTTTTTCATAGACCTATTGGGATCTACCAAGCTTGATGAGAAGAACTGGATACTGCCTATGACAGTAAATGGAACAATTATTCCATTGAAACTGGACACAGGAGCGCAGGTTAATATTCTATCTGAACAAGATTGAGAGACTGAAAATAAAACCAAAACTGGGACAAACAAAAATAAAAGTACATCATATATACTCGTTCATAGGCCTATTTTTTTTTAGTCAAAAGGGAACCACCAGATAAGGGGGTCGGCTTATGAACTGGTATAAAGAGGGAGAGGTGGGACACAGCCCCTTCCCCCAACAGAGGGAGCAAGGAGAGGCAGCACAGCCAGCAGAGCCAAAAGGGAAGAGGCAGGGCCAGAGTCTCTCCGCTTTTGGCCACACTGTTCTCCCAGCAGCCTTCGAAGTAGCTGCAGCTCCAGGGCTGGCAGGCTGCAGCGGTGCTGCCTGGCCCGCTGGAGCAGGCTGCGGTCATGCTGCCTGGTCTGCTAGAGCAGCTCCAGCCAGGCCAGAGACATCCTTCCCTGGCCCTCCCCAGATAAGGTGGGAAGGGATGGGATGGAATGGAATGGGATGGGGAGAGCGTGGGGGTCCTGGACTAGGTGTGGGGTCATCTGGGGGGTGGTCACAGGGATTACTCCCCTGACTCCCAGCTTCTCCCCCTGCCCAAAAATTTCCCCATCAGTTGCTGCCCTGGCCCATCAGGGTAAGCAGCTGGAGCACTGGGAAAATTTGTTTACTTAGGTTTACCTCTGTGCCTGCAGATGCTCGAGGTAAACAAACCATCTTGACCCACCAGCGGCTTATCCTGATGGCCCGGGAGCCAAAGTTTGCTGATCCCTGAATTATAGGGTCAGCTTATGAATGGGTTATAAAACATTTCCATTTTTACTTATCCGTCTTGGAAGGGTCAGCTTATAAACGAACCGGCTTATCATCAAGTATATACAGGGTAACTGGTTATTCTAGGAAAAAAATACCAGTGAAGGGGAGGAGCGCTGTTAGCATCAACCATAAAAACACCATGGATAGGCTCCCTTTCATTCTATTGCCAAAGAAGGTGACACCAGTTTTAGGCCTGGCTGCACATGAGAAGCTCAGTTTGGTGAAACAGGTACTCTCACTACAAGATCATACCGAACCTGGCTATGAGGCACTCTTTCAGGAATAGTATGACTTGTCTCAAGGGTGGGTTGCTTGCAAACATGAACTTACCATGATAGATGGGGTGATTTTCAAGGGCAGTAAGGTTGTAATTCCAATGAGTCTCTGAAAATAAATGATAGAGAAGATCCACAAAGGCCATTTAGGAATTGAGAAGAACACAAGAGATGCTGTATTGGCGTGGATCAATCACAACATTACTAATGTGGTAGGAAACTGCATTTCATGCTTGAAATACAAGCCATGCCAACAGACAGAGCCACTGAGACCATATCCAGATCAATAACGGCCTTATGAGAAGATAGGCACTAATTTATTTACCTGACAATCAAAGGATTATTTAAAAATCACAGATGATTATTCTCTGTATCCAGAAATTTTCACACTGTGCAGTACTAATAGTAAGTCGGTGATAGCCAGCATGAAGAGACTCTTCTCCAGACATGAAATTTCAGATGAAGTCTTTAGCAATAATGGCTGCAATTTTGCAGTGCAGATTTTAGGCAATTTGCCATAGATTGGGATATTCATCACAAAGTATCAAATCCAAATTTACCCCCACAATCAAATGGACTTTTGGAAAGGTCTTGACAGACAGTAAAGAACCTTATGAAAAAGACTTTTCACAGTGGGGTGATTTGTATAAAGTGTTCCTGGTTCACCAAAGTACACCCATGGAGAATAGTATCAGAGGGGTAGCCGTGTTAGTCTGGATCTGTAAAAGCAGGAGACAATCCTGTGGCACCTTATAGACTAACAGACGTTTTGGAGCATGAGCTTTCGTGGGTGAATAGGTCTGCGTCTGACGAAGTGGGTATTCACCCACGAAAGCTCACGCTCCAGAACGTCTGTTAGTCTATAAGGTGCCATGGAGAATGGCTCTTCTCCAGCTCAGCAGTTAATGGGAGGAAGGATCTGATCTAATTTACGAATTACTGATAACCTACTGAAATCTCGTAACAATGAAACTATATGGAAGATGAAAGAAAATCAGAAGCAGAAGTATAAATATTATTTTGACCAAAGGATCTGTGATCTCCCATCTCTTAACCCAGTTGATAGTGTGCTTGAGGAATCACACCTCTAATACTTGGGCTGAAAGGGATACCATTAAAGAACAGCTGCATCCAAGGTCTTATGTAGTCCAAATCAACCTGGGAGACACATTTTGACATATTCAAAGGGATCTATGAGTAATCCCAGAAAGTTCCAACACACTGACAGTAGATGTGGACTCTGGCATTTCCCACCTGATCCTTTATCATCAATGCACAAATGAGAAACTGTCAAGGAACAAGAGAACAACTCATGCTCTAATGAAAAGCTGATACTGAGAAGATGAAAGGAGGAGATTAAATGTCCTGAAAGACTCATAGTGACTTGCTAACCTGCCTGGAGAAGGGGTATTTGAGGAAAGAGGGTGATAAAGACTCATTCGAGAGTGATATGCTGGTAACCTCTAGTCTATAGGGAATTGACACATATTGTTTTATGGAAATATACTATATGGGTTGAGAGTTTAATGCATGTGTTATTAGATAGTTGTTAGCTATTTATATATGTGTGTTTATATAAGAGTTAATTTGTTTTTCTTGAAAAGGAAAGATGCAGAGATATGTTTGTAGTGGATTATAATTTAGAGACTCATAAGGGACAGTATTATGAACGTAGGCATTTGGAGATATGCTCTATAGGCAGGAGTTGGAAACACCGGATGGCTGTGTGCAGCAGCTCCCCACAGAAGCTCCTCAGTTTGTTTTATTAAAGTTTCATTCCTTTCTCATTCATTGCATCCCAAGATCATTACAATCTGCTCACAGCAGAGGCACTGAAAGCAGTCACTGACATGCCAATTCCAGATGTGAAAGGGTTAGATCACTTTGTAGGAATGATAATTTTTTTCTGTCCAAGTTCTGTCCATACCTGGATGCAGTAGGTTGAGTGGGACTGGACAGATCCCCAACAGCAAGCCTTAATACTCTGAAACAAATGATAATGGATGCCCCCTTTATCAGGAAATACTATCAACCAGGAAAGCCACTGACGCTGCAGTGTAATACATCCAAAAGATTGGGTGTAGCTCTTTTGCTGTAGCAACTGGTCTCTTATCCCAGCACAACTCAAGAATTAAAAGGGATATTCCCAAATAAGGGTGGGGGAAGCTTCTAGATGTGGTATTTGGAGCACAATGATTCCATTAGTACACCTATGGCTACCCTGTAATAGCCTCAGGTGCCATGGGTCTCAAACCTAGCCTAAAGGCTGCTAAGTGAGAGCTATACTTTCTGTGCCACCATTATGCAAGGCCAGGCAATGAACCTGCAGATTATATCCTGAAAATAGGGCTACACTTGTTGATGCAGCAGGATCAACTGACTAGCAGCCAACAGCTGATTCGATGCCCCATAGCATAAAGCTTCTTGTTCCCGCCACATCCCTTGTCTGAGGAAAGTAGTCACTTGACCTGGCCTCTGAGACCTCCTGCTTCCTCACTTGTCCCTGCTCCTTGTTCCTGTTACTTTGTCCTGTTACCTTGTGTCTCTATTCCTAATCTCTATTCTTGTTTAACCCTTCCTGTCGCTTCTAACTTCTACGCTGACTCCCTGCATGACTCTTGACCATGACTCTACTCTGGGCTCTGACTATTTAAGTCAGACATTCCATGTTAAGGGGTTTTAACCAGACACAAATATCTAGACACAGTCATGGCAAAAGCCCTTCTCAGTTCTCCAAAAAGATTGTTGCACATGTTGATGTCCTGCAGTCAGGCCCAGCTCCAGGTTTTCTGCCGCCCCAACCAGCGGCAGCTAGTAATCGTTAGCCAAAGGGATAGAGGGCAGAGCAGGATTGGGGCTTCTATTTTTAACAAAAATTGTAAAATAAGGAAGATGTATCATGATCAGTAGAACTGAAGTCAGAGGGCCCATATTCCTTGGAAGAAGTCTTATTGTGGAGACACCAGTTAAATAGAGTATAAGCAACCCAGCCACATGGACAGAGCAGTCTGCAGGGTTCATTAAAGTTCCACTTGTTGAACTTAGCCTGCAATCAGCTTCACTCCTTGTGACTGAAATAATGATCCTGTCTGACCTTAGATTCTGTGAATTAATGAATCCCCTGTTCTTTCCCTTCCTTCTTGGGCCATGAAGAGAGTTGGAAGGTCTGAATTGCTTTCAATACAGTTATAATACTTGCAGCTCTGCATTAGGACAATGGCTGTAAACAAATACGCAGTTTCAGGGCTTTAGCCGTTTGCCTGCATGGTCAAGCAGAACTTTTTTTCCCCTGTTGCACAATGGTCAGATGTGTTCTGTCTTTGTTGGCTTTTACCTTTCTATGAAGCATCAGCAGTTTGGCACAGTTGGAGATGAGACACTGAACTAAATGCACTAGTGTTCTGACATGGTACAAAGGATCCTCTTTCTTAGATGCCTGACTGTGTGTCTTGCTCACATGTTCAGGGGTGAATAATCACCAGATTTGGGGATTGGGAAGGACTTTCCACCAGGTCAGATTGATAGAGACCTTGGGTTTGTTGGCTTTCCTTTCATCTGGGCAAATCCCGTCTAATCAATTCCTGGCCATTGCAGGAGCCTTCTGACCTTAATCTCTATGGAATTATGTCTGAATCACTTCTTATGACTGTACCTAGTGGATCACTGCAAAACGGAAAAATATACAGTTTTTAAAATAGAGCCCCTGAAGAGACAGTAAGCAGCCTCTGGAAGCCCCTGTAAAGGTGGGTGCCCCAGCATGGAGAGCCTCCTGGGGTAGCAGAACTGGGAGGGCAGTGGAAGCTAGTGCTCCTATAATGGAAATGTTGGAGGCTGATCTGTTTCTGCCCTCTCACCTTGTTCCACTACACATTCAGGCAAGTACAGCATCGTCCTGTTTCCAGCTTTGAGCCAGCTACCCCCAGCACAGAAGCTCCCCAGGCAGAGCACTCATCCCACTTCTTCTATGACTCCTTCCCTCGTTCAAAGCAAGCTTTAACTGCCTCTGGGGGCTCCACAGGGAAATTAATAATAATAATTAATAATAGAGCTGCAGGTTATGCTAACTTCTTTGTGCTTTTGTGGAACTGATGGGGGTGACTTAAAGAAATTCCTGTTTGCTGTAGCAAATACCATCAACATCTGTCCTGTTCCTAGCTTCCTGATTATCTCCCTACCAGTAGTTAGTGTTCCAATTTAACCCTTTCCAAACAGGGCTGCTCCTCCCAGCCCTCTTAAAACAAGTCTCTTAAAACTGTATAGACCACTTATAGAGGGCAGTATTATGAACGTTTTCCCATTCTTCTTCGTTATTTGTGGAAAGGGGAAATGCCTCAATTGTTGCACTGTCAGTACATGGGATGGTAAATACTGAATTTAGAGGCATACTCAGAAATGGTAATTCTACAATGCTATCCATGCTATGAAATAGCTATCCATGCTATGAAATAAATCACTTGCATGATACTAGAAAGTTACTTTATTTAAATCATTAGCAAATCAGAGTAATAATGAACAGCTAATATCTCAATATTTTTTATAAGCTTTTTTCTCCTGTACATAATGTGAACAATTTAGAAATACTCAAAGAATTGCCTATCCTATCTGGCAGATCTACTAACAAGGAAATCGTATGTGTGTACACACGTAGTCAGAAAAGCACATTCATGATGTGACTGAAGAATCTGTAGCTCTTTGTAACTAGTTTATTACTGCTCGGTGTTTGTCAAGTAGCAGTAAAATAGGAGTATTTATAGTTAATTCCACTGGTAGGAAAAATAAGGATAATTTATTTTAATCAGACTTACTTCTATGACATTTTAAGTGTGCATCTCAAATCTGGTAAAGTAACTATCGAAATCAATAACAAAATGTAAGTAAGTGCAAAATTTTCTCCTGCAATGCTATTTTGAGTCTGATACTGAATCACTTTAGTGTCACTTTACTGATATAGAAAGCAATCTGTCTTACATATTCTCAAAGTCATGCAGAGTGCCTTTAGCTGGCTCTGTGGCCTTCTGGTGACTTTATACTCTAAGCCTAGGGCCTAATGACCAAAATCACTTCTATGTAGGAAATTCAGCTCCTAAATGAGTACTGTATGATTATTCCAATCTGTCTGAAGATACAGGAGAGGCTCCTGCTGTGTTCAGGCTTGTTATACAGTCAGTCTTGTTCACTCACCCTGAAGTTGAAGAGTTTATTCCTTCCATTTACAGGAGAACGTTTCAATTTAGTTGGTGTGCATTTACTCACTGAAGTCCTCTGACTACTAACTTTAGTCATTTAAACCTGTTATTTGATAGATTCAGTTCCCTGTTCATAAAAAATGTTTACAAAAGTTTAATCTTGATTTTTAAAACTGTAAACTCTTAAGTGGTGATATTAAAACAAGCTAGGAAGGGAAACTGCTTATGTGCTGTAAAAGGGTAGATTTTGGCTGTGACAACACAACTTTCTACTGGATCCTCAGTACATCTAAAGTTTTCCTGACATTGCACCGCATTCAGTGCCTCTTCCCCAAAGAGCTTACTAACACTGTAGACAATGTACAGAAAATTATGAGAGGAGAAGTAGAACAATAAAAACCAATGTGATTGAATAGTGGTGTTAAACATTAGACTTGTTTCCACAATTTTGCTAGATTTCTATTGAGATGGCTTTTGATTCTTATTAATTTAGTATCATTAAACCCCTTATTCCCTCAATTCCCAAGAAATAAGCTTGACTTTGAACTCATCACTGAGGATTTTTTTTTTTATTTGCATTCTCTTAAATAACTTGAGTTGATTAGGCTTAAGTGCAGGGGTTGGATATAGGGCATATCGTACATCCAAAATTACACAGCAAACCTCTTTATATACATTTACAAATTACATTGAATTTATTATCCATTGCATTACACATGTTGGGATTGGCATGGTTACTTTGTAGGAACCAATCCCAGTATAGCATTCTTTGTCCACATGCTATTCATGTGCAACTTACTCTTTATCTCATTTTTATAGTCCTGACTTATCTTACCCATTGTTATCTTGTCCATTGTAAATGGTTCCCTAGGTGTTCCCCTTGTCTAAGGTAGTACTGAGATTCTCTTTCCAGCCTGCTGACCTGTTTACCTCCCTAATCCTGTCTCCGAAGAAATGAGGCCTCCTGTCATGTCACATCAGGCCTACAATTTCTTTTATGTGCACGTTATTTCAGTAAGGCAAGGTAGATGAGGATGTGAGATGTAGGGGTCATAGGCATCCCTGTAGGCATTTAGTTTCAAAAGGACATAAAGAAGAAAAAGGTGGAAGCCTGTGGAACAGATTAGAATGGGGCTGACAAATTTAGTAGATACCTGCTAGCTAGAGAACTTAACCTGCTAGTCAGAGGAAATATCAGCATCAAGGACCAGGGAGTCTGGTGGGAAACTCATCCCTGCTGCCGTCCAGAGAAGCTGTTCTACAACACTGATTGGTGGTTCCTTCATTCTCTCATGTTAGCCTCTGGCTAGCAGGGAACTACTACATTTGAAGTTACATCCCCCTCTAGCTGTTGGAAAAGAGAATTTTCATTCTTATTCTTTTATTCTCTCCCATTTCACAGCTGTGCAAGCGGGGCTTGCCCACTATGACCTCTTTTCACAGATATTTCTAAATATGGTGATGTGGGAGGAGATCAGCCCTTTTACCTCTTCTTAGCCTCAGTTTTTGAGTCCTGCTCCATGTAGGGTGACCCTACGTCCCGTTTTGGCAGTACAGTCCCTTTTTTAAGCCCTGTCCTGACCATCCCAACTTTTTTTTTTTCCAAAGGAGGCATTTGTTCTGCTTGCTCTTGCTGACATCATCAGTCAGCAAGAGCAAATGGGACAAATGTCCACTTTTGTCAAAAAAGTGGGTTGCAGTATGGAGGAACATGGCAGGTGGGGGGAGCAGAGATGAGAGGAATTGGATTTTAAGAGCTGCAAAAAAGTCAGAGAAGTAACATACACAGGTACTTCTTTGTTACTCTCCACAACTATTCACCATTCTATGTTTAAAAAAATGTAGAGCCTTCCCTGAATTAAAAAAAAAAAATTACACACTTTTCCTAAGGTAGATTGTTCATAGTAAAGCTCAGGGATGCTGTTGGAGGTGGATATACTTATGTTTTCCCTAGTCCCAAGGACACTGTGTTCAGGTGCTGGGAGGGAAACAGAATAAATAGATGCAGGAGTGCTGTAGAGAAGGAAGTTGCAAAAAATTATTTAGACTAAATTTATTCTACATGAAATTATTGTATTTTCTAGCTTCATTTTTTATTATAATAATTTGTGTTCATGCACTACTCCCTGTTTTCTAGTGTTGCATATGCATAGTGCACTAGTTGTAAGTAACATCTAATGTGTTCCAGACTGATCTGTGTGTTGTATCATGCTATTTTAGTTGCCCAGCACTGGAGAGGGTTACATAGTCTGCACAACTTGGTGAGATTTGGCAAATTGGTGATAACCTCTTTAGGAGGAACAGATTGGTTTCTTCGGATCATGGGAAGATGAATTGCAACTGAAATTCATCTGTGTGCAGTGAACAAGGTCTGTGTACTGCTTAAGACTCACATGATCCTTCAGAATACAGCATATGTGGAACTTAAGTGGTTCATAGCCCTTATGCTGACCTGCTGCACAGGGATGAATATTAATAGAAATGAGTATTTTTGAAGCAGTGTGTATTAGGATCATTAGTAGGTGATAGAATAGTGTTATACAGTACCTCATCCAGTAAACTATTTTTTGTTGCCTAGCAGATGGGCCATTACCTTTATGCATTGAACCCCACCCTTATATTTCAAAAGAAAATACTTGTTAAAGCTCTTCTTTTATGGTGCCTTGTTAGAGAAGGCGCGTCATTTAGAAACCAATGTGTGCTTTATTACACTACATGCATTTTTTTCTGTACTGATAACACATTCTCAATTGCGGCTCTGAATGTGGAGTGATATGAGTATTTAAAATCAAATTAAATAAAGGAATGTTTAAAAATAAAACACAATTGAAAGGCAAAGATAAAGTGAGTAGTTATGAAGATAGCTTGGATAGAGCTGGCGAAGGATTAGGGCAAAATAAGTGAAGACATTTAAGCAGGAGTGGAATTGTGCTTGGGGCTGGATCTAAAGCTCATTGAAGGAAGAAAGGTTTAGAAAAATTCTGACCAGCCTTGATGGCTGATCTAATAGGTCTTTTCCATCTTTAACTCACATAATGACCATTTACAAAGACATCTGCTGTAAATACGTAGTATCCACGATTAGGATTAATGTCATGCATGCTGTTCAGGTTATTATGTAAAATGATTAGTGCTATTTTTAATGGTCAGAAATTGTTCTACAATAACTAGTTACAAAGGTGGAGTTATTATTCTGGTTTTATGTAATTTATAACATACTACACGCGCTTTATGTATGAATTTGTCCTTCAGGTAAGAATATTAAATAAGCATTTAAAAAAGAGATGACACTTGGAAAAGCCAATCAGGACACGGCAAGCACACAAATTGTGCAAAGGTGACATCATGATGCTAGGAGTGAGATGAGCAGATCCTTGTAATAAAAGGGACTGCAGAGCAAGAAGCCCAGTCAGGAAGAGCACATGGAAGGTTGTTAGAAAATCCGTACAGAATTTAGATTAGCTACTTTAGTGTAGTTATATAAATTTTAATATCTTCCTTAATAATAAAATTCATTTATATCCCAGATGTTGGGTTATTGGTCTCTTGGCCTTTCCTAAGAAGTAATTGAGCACTTTTTGTGGGGACAATGGGAATTGAGGAGTTCTGATTAGTTTTCTCTAGTTTATAAATTATTTATCACCTTATTTCATTTTCTTCTTACACCTTTTGGGACCTTTTCACAGTCGTCTTGTATAATAAGAAAGTGAACACCCAGATTCTGTTTGCAATGGCTCACTCTCATGAGTCATTTAGCATTTTGTAATTCAATGGAAAAAGATATTAGATTAGTGGAAATGAAATACGAGCTTTATCGATGTTTTCCCTACCATGTTTTCCTTCTTGAAAAGCTAATAATGATTTGACTCATTTGAGGGTGGGCACATTGCCTAACAAATCCAGACCTGCATTGTTATAAAGGAAACCTATCCACTTAACCAACCAATCAGATGCCCATTTTTAAAATGCATATTTCATAGAATAGATAGATAATACTTAGTCCTGCCATGAGTGCAGGGGACTGGACTAGATGACCTCTTGAGGTCCCTTCCTGTCCTGTGATCCTATAATTCTACAAACATCATGTGGGTCAAAATTGGATGAAATCAGCACCCTGAGATGTGTCTTTAGCAGTGCTCAGTTTCCCTGTGTCTCTTATGTATATGAAAATTAACACACTTTGATATATTGTTTAAAATATCCGTGTTTTTTGTTGTTGTTGTAAGATTCTGTTTGTTAGAGGTGGGAAACTGAACATGATGAACTACAAATATTTGTGATATCTCATGTTGTCCTTTTTCAGTGTAAAAGCACATGGAATGGAGCATTATTCCCAAAGAAGTCATAGTTTTTTTGGTTCCCTCTGCAGCTGAAGCCAGTAGCCACTAGGGTCAGTGAATACTGAGCCCTTTTTGTGACAGGAACATTAATCTTCTGTACTCTTGGGTGTGTTTACACAGCATCACTCTCCTAGCAACACAGTGGGCATACCTGATCCTGGCACGGGCTGCTTGATTGACCATACTTCCTGAGTGGTGGAGGGGCGGGAGCTAAGCTCCTATTTGACCTAGTAGTAGCCAGAACATGCTGGCTGCCCAACACATGACAGCTGTGCTTGATCCTGTTTCCTGTGCCTGCTCCTGCCCAGTCTGCTCTTGTCCCTGCTTCAGTTCTGCCATTTTCCATCCTTGACGCCTCTGGCTGTTACCCTAAGCTTTGCTTCCTGACCATAACTTCAGCTTGCCCATTGGCTCTGACCTTAGGCTGTGCTCTCATCCACACCCACGGATATCCCGTGGCCCCAGTTTTTGACTTTGATTTGGTTCAAGTGCTTTCACACCCGCAGGCCTGGCCACCCCCATGGCTCCAACCTTAGGCCTGGCTGCCCACATCTTGGGCATGATCCTGATTCCGAGTCCACAAAGATGTTGTAGCAGGATCATGCTAATGGTGCTTTGATGTTGTGGCTCAGGCTCTGAAGCCCAACTCCCTTCCTCACCAGGCTTCAGAGCCTGCACTCGAGCCTGAGCTGCAACATCTACACAGCTACTTTTAGAGTGCTGCTAACACAACTCTGTAGCTCTAGGCTGGGGGGCTTATTCCCAGAAGAAGTGTAGATGTAACCCCTGACTCATGTGCCAAGAGATATAGATTAATCCCTTATAGACACTCCTGTGTCACACCATGATTACACAACAGGCATGGACTGCTCACCATACATAACTAGAGGGTCTGCATTAAATCTGGCCCAAACACAGTGTACATTAGGTGAGTGGAGGCAGAGATTCTGAACATGTAAGTGCCAGTGGACACCCAGTGCAACCCATATGGCTGTGTCCCATGCCATGTTGACTATGAGCTCCCAGTGGCTGTTCACATAAAGGCAAATCCTGTTCCTTGTAAATGAAACTCCTCTTGACTTTAATAAGACTAGACTTTAGCACATACAAGGGGGCTGATGTGTTGGTAATATTGCATGGTGAACTTTCTCTTGTATTTTTCTTGTTAAACTTTATTTATTATGTTTTTTTCTGCTCTCAACCTCACTATTGAACTAAATGGGGCAAAAATGTGCCCATTATTATAAGCTGAATAATATATTATATTTATATGAATAAGTATGTAGCAATTAACTCCATATAACATAGCCATCCAACCAATTTTTATGCATTAGAACTGGGAGGAAAGTTCCCCAATATGAGTGACACGTTCAGGAATCTGATCACTAGAAGCAAGAAAACAAGTGAATGATTTTAAAACCAATTTATTTTGCCAGAAAACATTAATCATAGAAGGCCAAACTCTGCCCTCAGGCAAGCTGGTGCAACTCCAGTGGAGTACAATGGCAGTTGTGCGTACATATCTGAAATCAAAATTAAGCCCCTAATTTGGATGCGTTTAATCTTCTGGCAGTAGAGCAGTTGCTGGACTCTCCATTGCAGTCTTTTTCAGGGTTGGTAAAAATGATAAATGATCATTGATGGAATTGGAGGGAAATCAGATTTTCATTGGATTTGCAGGTGAAATCAGTATGTCAAAGGTAGCAGTTCAGAAGCAAAAATCATGGACCAGATCCTTAGCAGTATGAACAGAAATGAATAGAGTTTCAGTGGCTTCCAGATAGATTAAAAACTGATGCATAAAATTACTTGGAGTGGCCGTGTGTTTATTTACTGAATCCTGGTTTATAACCATTGGAACATTCCAGTACGAGTATTGTAAACTCTGAAAATCTAGAATGATTAGCCAGTTGCAGTGAAGAACAGCTGCTTACATTTAAGATATTATTCTCAAAACCATCACTACATCAAAAACTCCATTTGAATCCTTTTAGAGTGTCAGGCAAGTCTGATGCCCAACTGGTGACTTAATTAGAGAATAAAAGAGGAGCATGAACAGTTCTCAGTTAATATTAGAAGTGGTCAAATGCTGTCTGTCAAATTTAATTGTCGAGTTTTGTGGTCTTCAGCCAGGTCTTAATAAAAATGCTTTCACCCCTAAAATTGACTTTAGAGATTGAGAAAAATGGGAAGCAGTGAAGAAAGGTCTATTTATCATCTAGGTATATAGTTATATAGTGTCACATGCTGCAGCATCTGGGCACTGATACCAGTTGAGACACGGTACTTCTATAGTGAAATGATAGGTACCTTAGAAATGACATAGACTGACATGTACAGCAGATAGAAGTATACCACATCTAGCTAAGAATTTGGGAGTAATAGGATGGGAAAGAGGAATGGGGCCTGTGTTCTGTATGCAGAACACGCCTCAAAAGTAATAAATAATTTACTTCTTCAAGCTCCCTCAGATCCAAAACAGCCATTTAAGTTCCTAGATATTTCCCTTAGTTGACTTTCAGTGTAATAATCCTAGGGCCTCATTAGCCTGACAAAATGAATGGGTTTTTTTAATATATGTATAACTTGCACCCAATTGGCCTTCCTCAAGTTTGCCTAGTTCCATTATTATGTGTGATGTGAGGTTAACTGATTCTAAATGCTACGTGGTGACAAACTATTTTTGTACTTCCACAAAAAAAAAAATACTTTCAAAGCAGAATTGGCACATGAGAGATTCCATTCTAGAGTGAAGTGCATGAGCATACATTGGATCAGTGCATAGCACACATGTACAGTAATGACTTTCCCTAGCAATGGAAATTATGTACACCTTTTATATTTGAGATTAGAACAGGATCAGTGAGGTGTCCTCTAAAAGCAGATACTGCAGGATTCTTTTGTCCCTATTTAAAGAAATCCATTTTCCCATACGTATTCAGCTAAAGTCTGCCAGTTACTAGTTATCCAGTCCACGCAAGAAATTTTGGATTTATTAATGATCATGTCTAAAAGGCAATGTACCTATCCAGTGGTAAAGAAAAGACATGTAAAATTTAAGATATAGATATAGATATAGATATATAGCGACTGGATAGCATAGTGGTTAAGAGCGCCGCCCTTTGATACGGGAGTCCGCCCTTTGATACGAGAGACCGGGGTTCAAATCCAGGTTGGTACCCAACTTTCCAGTAGGGGTCCTTGGGAAAAAGACCCCCTAACGCTTCACCTGCCTACCTCAAATATGCGAGTGGACACGCAACTAGGAACGTCATCGCCGCTCGTGGACGTCGCTTGGATTAACAATAGGTCCGCGCCAATGTATGAGAACAGGACAACTCTGACGAATATAGTGGGCTACTGAACAAAACCATTTCATGGACGAGACCAAGGAGAAACGCATGAAATGATGAATGTTATAACAAACAGCTAGACACTAATGAGAGGGGATTATATGAATGTATGAGGGACTGTGGATGGACAAAAGACCTACATTCCACACTTACAGAGAAACAGCCTAAGTTACCCAACGCTTCAAGATAGTCAAAGATGCAGGAAGCTGCTCTCACCGCTTGAGACATGAACAACTTCCGACCAATTACATCCAGACTCTAGAAGACCTGGAAGACACAAGTGGGATTACAGCCCACACCTTGAAGCTGAACTTCACTGCCACCCCCTTCCATTGCAGAGGCACAGCAGCTGATATTGCAGGGCATAAGATTCATGGAGAAGACAGAGGCTACAGTTTTCCCCCAAAAATCTCGGAGAAACCTGATCTTACCCTCAAGCTCAGTGGAGAGTATCATCAGGATAGTATGTTAGAATGCAATAAAGCTCATGCAATTCCCTACTGACAAAGATTAACTCAAACCATGAACTGGTTATACGCTCACAGCCTCTGTAATCCATGGAGATACTGGCTACACGATCAAGAACAGGTATGTACCCACCCTGGACAAATGAGGTTGAGAGGCATAAGATCCAAGGTGACGCGAAGAAGTTTAGTCAAGCTGTGAACTACGAGAAAGGGGTAGAGATTAAGGATAAAGTCGGCTACTGAAACAACTAACAAGGGCCTGACTCCATCGAAGCCGTTAGATAGACTGCTTAAACTAAAGCTCACACAGCTGGCTTACTCACGCTAAGGAGATTACACTAGAGAACAGGGCCAAAAAGTAATGCCACTGTTTCTCAAAAGGAACCATGCATACAGTGTATCTCCAAACTGCAGTGCATCCAAACACCATATAACAGCAGATGCCAACAGCAGCAGAAAACTGAAACATACTGAAGAACATACGGGAGGAAAGAACTCATAACACAAGTGCAAAGTGGCCTGCAGGGCCTGAGAAGAGAGCAAGCAATCTCCCAGAACAGAATCAGTCCACATCACAGTGAAGCCCATCAGCAGGCATGTCAAGAACATGAAGCTGACAGCAATGGAAACCAGACATGATCCACACCTACCGGCTAAAGAAAACTAACAGCAGTGCCATGACGCTACAGCACAGATGAACAGCTCGCTAAGAGGCTCCCACCAAACTGGCTAACACACAGGAACGAGACATGCTGACATGAAAGGTACCCCTGCAAGGGGACAGAACGCTAGATAACCTGCCTCCCGCACAACATGGAAATCCTATCAGGCATCATCGAGCTTGGCAAGCTAAGCAGACAATGGGCAGTACATGAGCACAGCTCAGAAGGGCATTGGGAACTAACACAGAGCTCAAAACACCAGTTGCTCATAGATATAGCATCGCCCAAGATTCAAGGTCTTAGACAACCAAATGAGCACATAGCCTGGATTGATACAGAAAGCCTACGCTCAGTGCCGCACACATGGATCTGTGAATGTCTGGCAACTATACAAAGTCAACAGGCCACTAAAGAGACTTCCTCAGAAATCAATAGGATATGGAAGACAACAACTAAGAGTAACTCAAGGCAGCTTGCACAAGGGCCATCAAGTGTGGCATATACCAAGGTGATGCCAACTGTCCCCGCGTCCTGTTCTGCATAGGCTTAAAACCTCTTCAGCCAATAATCACAAAGACTGATACGCGGTACAGAGTTCAGGATGGAACTAACATCAGCCACTCCTCTACATGGATGGACATTCAAGCTGTATGCTAAGAATGAAACGAGACATCGACTCCTCATCCACCTGACGCGATCTAAGTTGAGGATATTCGGATGTCATTCAGACTGGAGAAGTGTGGCCGTAGGGGTGAGAGGGAATTTTTATATATATATATATATATATATATATATATATATATATAGAACTAAATTCTGCTTAAACCAGTAAATCCAGATACTCCTCTCACTTGCACCTGTTTTACACCTGTACAGTGAATGTAATGGCTCATTCCTGCTTTACACAGGAAGAGAATCCAGCCCTTTGGCTTCAGAAGGGGTTGCACGCATTTAAAGGAGAGCCCATCTAGCTCCATACTCTAAGTAAAATATTGGTGACGAGTTCATACATCTGTCAATAATTAGTTTCTATTACACTTCTTATGGGTCTGTGAGTTAGTTTAAAAATTATACAAGCCAAACTGTCTTGGCAGGAATCATGATTAATGAATATTCAGCACCTGCTGGGAAAGAATAAACAAGGCTATTCAGCATGTGAAATCATATATTGCAGATGGGAAAATATTTAAATACAAACACTGAGAGTCTGTCCTCTTATTTCAGTGTAAATAAAAAGTAACCCAGCTGAAATCAATGGAATTATGCTAGTGTAAGGGACTCTGAGTTAGGTCAAATCAGGTCCACAACAGTGTTTATTTTAAACTGACATTGCATATTCAGTTTGTATTTTTGATTGTATTGTCAAAGTTCTCTTCCTCCTCTTTTAAACAAAGTTAAAGAATAAAATCTCTTTTAATGCACAGGTATAGTTTAAACTCAAAATACACAAAAGAAACATCACAGCAAACATAATTTGTAAACACATTAAACTACAATCTTTATGCTGATGACTCAGAAATCTACCTCTCTACTTCAGACCTGTTGCTTTTTGTCAAAACTAAAATCTTGGCCTGTCTGTTTAACATCTTCTTGTGGTTGTCTAGACATAAGCTCAGCCTGGATAAGACAGAGATTTTAACCTTCCCTTCCCCCATCTCCTTTCTCTATCACACTGGAAAACACCACCATCTTGCATCTCACTCAGAGTCATAATCTTTGTATCCTCTTCTACACAGACTACTCTTCAACATCCTCATAGTCAGGCTATAGCTAAATCTTGCCAATTTTTTCTGCATAATCTCTCTAAAATATAGCCTTTCCTATCCATTCACACAGATAAACTTTCATCACCGTGTGTCTGAATGACTGAAATACACTCTTTGGTGGCCTGAACAAATGCAGTTTTGCTTCACTCGTATCCATTCAGAATGCTTCTGCAGCGTCTGTTTTCATAGCCTGACACTTTGATCATCTCACCTGTCTCTTTGCATCTCTCTACTGGCTCCCATTTCTCCATGGCATCAAATATAAGCTATTTGGTTTCACTTTTAAAACCCTTCACAGCGTATCACTACCTCATCTTTTCTCATTCACTATTGAGATGTCGACGCCCACTTTTGATCAGCCAATGATACCACTTGTCCACTTGTTACATTTTCAAGCAAGAATCTTTATGCTTTCTCCCGTTTTGCCCCGCACACTTGGTAGAAGCTCTCCATAAACATCTGCAAAGCTATCTCATTATCCACCTTCAAATCCCTTCTTAAAACCATCCTTTGCTGTGATGCTAACAGAACAGTTGACAATGATTAGGCCACCATGGTGCTGAGATAACTGCCTATCATGCTTACCAACATTGTCTCATTTTTCCTTGTACTCCCCCAATCTATCAATTAATCGCTCCACATCTGTTGTCTCTTGTTTTATAATTAAATTGTGACCTCTTTGGGGTAGGAACTGCATTTTTTTTCTCTATTTATATGGCATCTAGCATAATGGAGTCCTGGTCCATGACTAGGGCTCACAGGTGCTATAATAATACAAATAATTAATAGCGATTCAGCCACACAGTGCATAGTGTATTTATTTAATAAAGCATTAAAAATGCCAATTTTTCATAGAAATTCTAAAGCATTTTTGTTTTATCCCAAAATTTCCCATGAATGAAAAACTGACATGAAAATGGAAAAATGTTCCATTTAAAAAAAAATCAAAACAAAATTTCATTTTTTTTTGCGAAAAACTTTGTTTCAGAAAACCAAATACCATGTTAATGAAAACCAACCCAAACCCCAAAACCTTTAAACCAACATTTTTACAGAAAAATGAAAAAAAAACACCTTTTTTTGGTTCCCAGTTTTCACTGGAAAATTCTGAGCAAACTGAAAAGTTACCACAATTTTTTTTTTTGCTCAAAACCCCAATTTTCATTAAAAAAAATGCTACAGTAAAAATTTGTGACCAGTGTTTGCTTGAGTAATGCAATTTATATACATATATATATATATTTATATGAATGAAGTGGAGCCAAAATATGTTTGCTTTGGGAATGTATATGATCCGTTTAAGAATTTGAAGTCAAATCCTACTGAGGAAAATAGAAAGGAGCGTAAACTCTGGCAATTGAAGTGCAAAAGTATAATTTGGCAGGCTAGAAAAGAATTTGAAAAGCCACTAGCAAAAAAATTAATAGCATTTTTTTTTAAAGTCCAGCAGAAGCACGAACCCTGCGAAATAGTCACTGGGGGCACTGAATGATCAAGGTGCTAAAAGAGCACTCAATGAAAACAAGATTGTTGTGGAGAGCTAAATGAATTATTTGCCTTGGTCTTTACTGCAGAGAATGTGAGGGAGATTCCTACATGTGAGCCATTTTTTTTAGGTTACATATATGAGGAACTGTCCCAAATTTAGGTGTCAATAGAGGAGGTTTTCAAACAAAGTGATAAATTAAATAGTAATAAGTCACCACGATCAGATGATCATTCTAGAGTTCTGAAGGAATGCATATATGAAATTGCAAGAAAAACTAACTGTGGTATGTAACTTATCATTTAAATCAGCTTCTGTGCCAGAGGACAGGTGGGTAGCTAATGTGATGCCTATTTTTTTTTTTAAAAAGGTTCCAGATGCAATCCTTTCAATTACAAGCTGGTAAGCCTAACATCAGTATCAGGGAAATTGGTTGAAACTGTCGTAAAGAGCAGAATTATCATATTCATAGATAAACATAATGTCTTGGGGGAAGAGTTGACATTGCTTTTATACAGGGAAATCATGCCTTGTTAATCTATTAGAATTTTTTGAGGGCAAAGGTGATTCAGTAGGTATAGTGTACTTGGACTTTCAGAAAGCTTTGACAAGGCCCCTCACCAAAGGCACTTAAGCAAAGAAAGCAGTCATGGGTAGGGGATCTACCAAATTAATGGCAGTGAAAATCGCATCGTGAAATCTGGTCTCCCCCATGAAATCTAGTCTCGGGCCATCCAGCTCTGAAGGCAGAGTGGAGAGCAGTGATTTCTGGCCAGCCACCCAGTTCTGAAGGGAGTGCAGCTACCACCAGCAGCACAGAAGTAAGGGTGGAAATACCATCCCATGGCACTCTGACTTCTGCACTGC
Organism: Chelonoidis abingdonii; assembly: GCF_003597395.2. Taxonomy (NCBI): domain Eukaryota; kingdom Metazoa; phylum Chordata; order Testudines; family Testudinidae; genus Chelonoidis; species Chelonoidis abingdonii. The sequence goes on from NC_133773.1 coordinate 108,361,821, forward strand.
TGCTGGCGGCGGCACTGCCTTCAGATGTGGGCATCCAAATTGCCACCCTTACTTCTGCACTGCTGCTGGTGGTAGCACTGCCTTCATATCTGGGCACCCAGCCATCAGCCACTGCTCTCTGGCCCCCCAACACAGAAGGCAATGCATATGTAAGAGTGGCAATACTGCAACCCCATAAGATAGGCTAGAAACCCCAATTTGGGTGGGGGCTCCCAGTTTGAGAAACACTGCTGAGAAATCACACATTTTTCATGTGTGACTTATGGCATAAATAGCAGATTTCATTGATGTGTAACACTCGATCACTTGATAAAGTGCCCTATTCTGTTCACTCCCTCTGAAGCATCTGGTAATGGCCACTGTCAGAAGACAAGGATATTAGGCTAGATGGACCACTGGACTGATCCAGTACTGCCATTCTAATGTTCTTATGATTCTCAGGTCCATTAAATCTGCCAGAATAGTACCTTGCAGCTGTTGGCATCTGAGTAGCTCCCAGTGGCAATCACAACTCAAACAGAGAAGATAATCTGGCTCTAAAACATTGCATTTTTGTGCATTTAAAATTGAATTTATTTGCTAGACTTTTACAGTATCTCAGTAGCATCTTTGTTATCCTGTGCACACATTCTACAGATCCAGTTATACAGATATAGTGAATTAGAATAAAAGTCTCATATTGTTTCAGTGCATTACAATGTTCAGATTATACTTCTAAAGGCAGTTCTGAAAGCAATGTCTTGCCTAGTGCTTAGTCCATAATGCATGGCCCTTTGGATTGGCATTGCACACAGGACTTTGCAGGATCAGATCACTTGCTAATAAGATTGTTCTACAAAAGTACTTCAGTAGGAGAGTGTTTCATTGTACATGAAAAACACATTAAACAGCAATTAAAAAAATCTGATTTCTCTCTATGCCCTCAGAGAGCAGCTGAATGGGATCACTAGAGAAATATTAAAGACTTTGCCAGTATCACATTTTAATTCACATTAAACAACATTTTATATAAACTAAAACAAAATGAATTTACTCATAAGATACAATAAAAGATATTTTTCAAATAAATTGTCTCTATTGAAACAGCAGGACATCACCAAAAACAGCCAGCTATTAATAAATTGTTTGACTACAGTACTATGCTATTGTATTTTGTCAGGGCCAAATTTTGCTCACCTTAGTCATAGTGGTCCCTAACTCTTATTGTCTCCACCCTAAGTAAAATGAGCAAAGCTTGGTTCTTTGTTACAGCCTGATCCAATATCCTTTGAAATCAATGGAGAGGTTCCCATTGACTTAAATGAGCTTTGGATCTGTCCCTCAGACATTTACTAGAATGATTTAATATTAGGGATGCATCTTGTGCTGGATGAGAAGAAGGTTGCAGCCTTCCCAGCAGGACCTATGGAATGGTTTTGATCCTTTAGCGCTCTAGTTCTGTGAAGATGAATTGGGAAGGGTGCAAGTGAGAATGGCATTAGAGATGGGAGTAAAATGTAGCAGCTGTTGTTTCCAGAGGCTATGATGATGTACTTCTCCGGATACGGCAGAGGGCCTTCCAGGAGAGCTGTTGCTTCTGAGAGGCCACTCCTGGAAGACTTCAACTCTCCCTGAGGATGGCGCCCCATATGGAGTTAGCAAGGTGTGGTGTGGCAGGTCACCAGGACTTATGCTTCTGGAGTAGAAAGGAGGGAGGGAGGGAATATTAACTCTGCTTACCTACTTTCTGAATGACTAGTGCTGCTGAACATGGAAAATCTGTCCTTTATCTCTATACTACAAGAGCCTATTTTCAGATTGTGCTGGGAGAAATTTTTCTGTTCAATATATTGTACAACAGGAATGCAAGTCACACCTACAGAATGGGGAATTGAATACTGGAAAGCAATGACTCTGAAAAGATGTGGGTGGGTGCGGGGGAGTCATAATGCAAAAAAAGCAGCTCAACATGGGCTCCCAGTATGATACGTTGGGGGAAAAGAGCTAATGTGAATATTGGATATACAAAGGAGGCAATAATGAGTAGGAGTATGGAGGTGACTTTATGGCTGTATATGGCATTAGTGACAAATGCTGGAATATTCTTTCCAGTTCTGGTGTCAACATTTTAAAAGGGATTTTGAAAAATTAGGATGCAGGAGAAAATTACAGAAATGATTTGAGGCCTGGAGAAAATACCTTATAATGAGAGAATTTAAAAGCTCACTGTTTTCAGGTTATCAAAAAAGGAGACTGAGAGGTGACTTGATCATGGTGTACAAGCACTGCTATGAGTTGGGTGAACCCTTATCACGGTCTGAGTTTTAAAAAAACTCAGTGAGGTTGATGGGTATGAATAAACCCTTCAATTAGCATAACTGTAAGGATAAGTTAATGTGCAGGTTTGTCAGTTTTCAGTCAAGGGTCACACTTAAGTAAACTGAATATGCTTCATATTTCTGACTCTGGCCATTCATTATGATGGTTAGTTCCCTTTTAGCATTGGCATGGTGGAGGTGGAATGTGCTAGAGACTGTCTTACTGGTGCTAGACTGAAGGCGCCATGTCTTGCAGTAAATCAGCCAGCTTTGCAGCATCATCAGTCAGGATATTTGCCAACTCAGAGAAAGCTGGAGCCTGTAGCCCACAGCAGATGTCGTCTGCATAGATGAATTTCTGTGACTGGGTCGGTGGCACATCACTGATGTATAGATTGAACAAAGTTGGGCTAGGACAGACCACAGGGATAACCCGTTCATCTGTTTTTTTCCAAACACTAGTTTTCTCATCCATGTGCACCCTGAACTGTCTGTCTCAGAGTAGCAGATGGACAACATCAGTAATCCATGATGGGAGGACTCTTGATACTTCAACAAGTAGACCCATGTGCCACACTGTATCATACAGTGCAGTGAGGTCAAGGAAAATAACACTTGTTTTCAGGTTTCTTTGAAAACTGTTCTTAATTAATGTGGTTAGTGCAAGTACTTGATTGCACGTGCTTCGACCTTGTGCTCAACATTCAAGATGTTCTTCACAGCTGATGTTATTTGGTGCTCTAATCCCTTGAAATACACAGAAAGCAGTGGTAGTGGATGTTAGCTTGATGCCTGGTTTGGATCTTTACCAGCTTTTGGAAGGCAGATAACTTTTGACATGCACTAGATTTTCAGCAGTCTTCTTTTATTGGTGACTCTTGTGAAGAATTGAGGCAAACAAGATCAGGCTGGTGGCCCAAGATGTTTTGGGAACTCTGAAAGGAGATTGTCAAAGACAGCAGTGGTGCCACATGTCCTCTCCCTGTCTTGCCTCTGATAGGGGGTGGAAATATGTTTGCTTGCCCTAGGTACCAAAATGCCAAGTTATGGCTCTGCTTGATGTTCTATTAAAAACTCTGTCCAGCTCTGGAACTGTGAAAGGGCAGCAATGGATCAGCATTCTTGTCGTGCCACCTGTCAGTACCCAGTGTACGGGGAGACTTTGGCAAACCATAAAGTGCCTGAAACCACCGTGGCTTATTGTTAAAGACAGCCTAGTCAGCAAGCTGTTAAAAGCAAGTCTCAGCTTGACCAAGGCAGAAGGAGAGGGGGGATTTAGGATGCCACCGAAAGGGCGGCTTGACCCCACATCCTTTCTTATAAGAATTGAGTTAAAATTGCTGATACATGCGTTTTCAAAGAGTAGGATATGCCCCAGGAATGTCTATTGAGGTCTCAAGGCTGCAAGTTCTGGAAAGACCCACACCTGGTTAATCAATAATCAGAAGGAACCTCTTGCTTGAAACTGCTTACTTAACAAGGTTACTTTAATTACTAATATATAAATAAGGGGAAAAAGCTTGAGGCAGGTGGGACTCATTTCAGGACTGACCTCTCCCTCTGGATGCATCTTGTGTTCCCTAGCAGCGGACGGGCTGCTGCTGTATCACTCGAAAGCCACACTCAGCTTTGGTAATTATCAAGGATTGGGGTGTTTTACTAACTTGTTGCGGACGTGTATAAGTGCTTGAGTGTAAGTAAAGTTTAGCTTTAAGTGAAAGCACTCTTGTGTTGTCCTGTTTGTGCCAGCCATCTATTGGTCGGATGGCCGTGTCTCCCCTGATTTATTCCTGACACCTCCTCGCACAGAGTAAAGTTACCAAGAGCTTTGGACTGAAAGAACCCCAGATAACACCAGCACAGTCTGGAGAAGCTAATGATCCTCCTAGCAAATGGAAATCTGCAAGCTCTTATTTGAAGAATCTCAATATCGCCACTTCTGGTAACCCTAAGGACATGCAACCCACAGTTTCCATATCGTCAAGGCCATACTCTGCATCTTATAACTCAATGTACAGGGTTTATTGATAGTCAAGCAACATTTAATCTGGCTCATGATTTCCATAGGTATCATTCACAGCCTCTTCCGCACCCTGTTTATCTTATGTACAATTTTGTCTGCATGTATATTTACACAATTTGCTGAACTAGAGTGTTTTAGTTAGAAATCTAGTCTAGTCACATGTGGCAAACATCCAGCTCTAAATTTCTGTAAGGGAATAACCCACTACCCCCAGCCTCCTCCGCCACATTGTAAGCTCAAGGAGTAGTTTTAAAAAGCAATAGACAAATATAGGACATGCCCAGAGCTGGACTCCTGTAAAACAGATCTTCACTGAGGACCTGACCTTGCTCTCATTAGTTAAAAGGAGCTAGGTTACAAATTAAAATCAGGGCAAGTAGCCATGACTGAGCTAAAAATATATTTCTGCCTTAATTGTGAAGTATGTGGAATAAGCAAGGCTAGACTGAGCCAGTGAGTTCAGCCTAGAGTAAGAGATGGCATATAGATCTGCCTCGCTCTCTGTCCCTACATTACATCGCTGAGAAACAGCTAGAGACTGAGCTCACTGCATGTGGGAATGTTCCAGGAGGACAAAGATACATGCCTCATGCTCTACTTCCCTTCCTTCCCACTGCCAGTCTTTGCTTCCTCCAGAGGTGCATTGATAACTGTGGAATGAGAGTTTTGCACTGTCACATGGCCTTTCTCTTTTTTACCTTTAGGAAAAGGTAGATGAAAGGGAAAGAAATGATGCCTAAATTCAGGGCATTGTCTCTTATATCCTTAAATGTGTTTGTGTGTGACTGTACAGTTTAGATAAAGCTTTGATTGCATTGTCCTTATTCAGACCATGTACTTTGCTCCTCACTCCTGACACATTATAGCTGGCCTTTTCATCTATGAGAGCTACCCCGGGCTACTCTCCAGCTTAGCAGTGCATTATATTTGGAGTAAGTGGTTGCCTTAATGATGTGTGTTTGCTTCACAATAACACTTATCTACTGCTCTCATAAGCTTTCCCAAATCTGGACCTTAGCGTCCAGAAATCTGGGTGTCTGCATGAACCCCTCTAAGCTTAATTACCAGCTCAGATTTGATCTCGCTGCCAACCAGCCAAAAAGTCGCAGGTTTGCCTGCGCCTCCTGGATCTCGCCCAAACCCTTCCCTGGGGAAACCCGCAAGACTCAGCAAGCCCTGAGTCTGTAAGCTACAAAGGGAAATAACCACTTCCTCCCCCTCTCTCTCCACCAGACTCTCCTCATCTAGGGGCTAACCTGGAGAGTAGCTGAGATGCCAGGATCTCTTTAGCATCACAATACCAAGAAGCAGTCTCGCTCTATCCACGAAAGAGACAAATCACCGCCCAAATACAAGGAAACAGAAATGATTCTATCTCTGCTTCCCCTCCCAAGCAATTCATGTGCTGAGAAGCTTACCCTCCATGACGATAACAAAAAGAGGAATTCCCCTTCCGCTTCGTTCGTACCCTAAACCAGAGAGAATAAACATCAAACAAGTCTAAAAAGAAATGCTTTATTATAGAAAAAGAAAAAAAACACATGAAACATGATGCTCGCATAGTTGACAAGTTACAACAGGGGCTATTACTGAAAAGAAAAATAGAATAAACGACTATTCAAAAAAGAAATCCAATTAAACATTCCATCAACTACAAGAGCACATGTAAATAGCAAAAAGAAAACCCAATAACAGCCTAGTTTGTTCTCTACTTGTCTTACAACTGAACTGAAAGAATCTAAGGAAGCTTGAAGATAAAGAGAAAGAAAAATCCCCTCTCATAGCTGAGAGCCAGACAAAGACACACGACCCCTCGCCAAAAATGTCCCCGCCTGAGCTTGAAAAATCAAGTTCCTGATGTGTCCCGGTCACGTGTTTGGTTGCTCTTGTTGAACCCTTCTACAGGTGAAAAATCATAACACCTTAGCTATCTACTTATGAGCAACGCCTACAGTGCTGCCTGGAGCACTATCGTGATAGAGAGATAGCACAGTACAACCCTCTCAGGAGTGACCACTCTAGGGCACAGAGTGTTACATTCCCAATACAAAGAACAAACTCATACGTGTGTAAGTATCAGAGGGTAAAGCCGGGTTAGCCTGATTGTAAAAGCCAATAAGTCCTGTTGCACCTCATAAGACTAGACAGACATTTGCGAGGCAGAGATTTCGTGGGTGAATACCCACTTCGTCGGATGCATGTAGTGTTTCCTGCCCCTGGAAATTTCCACTACATGCATCTGATGAAGTGGGTATTCACCCACGAAAGCTCATGCTCCAAAACGTCTGTTAGTCTATAAGGTGCCACAGGACTCTTTGCTGCTTTTACAAACTCATAGTTGCAATCTGAACTAGTTTTATGCAGAGTTAGAAAAACAACAAGAGAATAAAAGCAGTCTCTATGAGACAGCCCAATGTGTGTGTGTCTCTTCTATGGGACCATCTACATTTCAGCCAACAGTGTTACTTGCAGCTTATGTAGATGTATCAAAGCTAACTGTATGCTAGCCAGCTCACTAAAAACTAGAAGTGAGGATGCTGTGTTGTGGGCTTTAGCACATAACAGGAGATCAGGTAGTTTCGTGCACTCCACACTAAAGCCCACACAGTCAGTGTCCTCATTTCTATTTTTAGAAATACAGCTAGCTAGAGGTACACCAGCTGCCATTCACATCCACAGCTGCAAATTAAACAGCCCCTCGAACATGTTGTATCCAACTGCCTCACACAGGGCAGTCACTCACATGTAAAATACCCAGCAGCATATAGCGCATGAAAAAAATCAGCTGCTTAGCAGAGATAGTCTTTTAATATATAGGGAGTTATACTTGGTAGAGCTGTACTGAGGATGGAAGTTTTGTTTCACAAGGATTTCAAGATTTTGCAATTTGTCTTAGGTACGAATTGGAGCAAACACCAAAAATTTCAAAACTCTCTGTGAAGGATGTTTTTTAACTGTAGTTTAGGGTCATTTGAAACAATTCTCTTTTGACTTTGGCTGTTCTATATTGTGTTTTCCATTGTAACGTAATACAAAGCAAAAAGTCTTTTCAAAATAAAAAAAAAATTCAACATTTCATCCCAAAAATGTTGAAATGGGACGTATGGTTCCATCAAAGTTTCTGTGACCAGCTCTAATACTCAGTAGTTTAGGGAGAGTTTGAGACTGTCTCCTGAAAGAGGAGGTTGCCTAATAATTATGTGCCTAACTGTGTCACCCTTATTCTTGATGATTACCTAACAAAATAAGTATTTGCACTGAAATCAAGGGAATTGAGGACTTACTCAGAGTGAGGAGAGATGGCACAATTAGTTGCATGTCCAAAGTGCCACACAGACTTTAAAGTGATCCATGCGTACTAAGCAATATTGTTAATAAACATGATCTCTTATATAGGTTTTGCTGTATTTGTTATGTAGATACCAATCAAATTCTATAATAGCCAAGAAAAGGTATATATGCATTATGATGCCTACTTTTCATTAGTACGAGTGGTTTGCATCAAAATAACAAGCTTCCTACAATATGAATCAACCCAGTGGGAAATAAAATACAAAAGAACATTTGCAATATGGCTTTTTACATCCAATAATATAAATCAATATGCTAAGGTAACTGGGCATGAGGCAAAAGCTTCATATTGCATCAAGCCTTGGAAATTCTGAAAATATATTGTTGTTTATGGAAAATTCAGTTAAATGACCCCACTTCTTTTATTCCCATTCAAATCATTGCACTTTAGAAAAAAAACTTATTTTGCTTTTTGAATGCTATCTCCTAGGGAAGATGCTGATTTTAAAAACTAAGTGGCAATAAACAAGCCACAACACTATCATTAGAGTGGGTGAAACATAATAGAAAATTTGATGGGCTCAGTTTTAGCTATAAAACTAAATATTTAAATGCATTAGACCAGAACAGACAAATGATAAATAGACAAACCGTACCTGCACATACTGATTTTTAAAAGGACATCATAATAAATGATGCCTTTAGTGGCAATGAGTTATATAGATCTTGCTTTGGGAGGGAAAAAAGTCCTCATTTTGTCTTTCACAACAATCATTCTAAATTCTATGTAGTTGATTGCAACTGCATCCTGACATGACTATAGCAGCAACTGATTCACACCCTATAAAATAAAAAGAAATGACTCCACTCTCATATAACCCTGACAAAATGGCTAGTTACTAGCCATGTTAGTATTCTTCTTTCCTTTATATTCTCTTTGTATCTGGTTTATTTACATATTTTTCTCTTTGATTCTGAAAGCATCTATAAAAATAAAAAATGAATCATTGTCTTTTTAATCATTTAAATTATAGAAAAAATATGTGGTAACATTAAAAATATTTTTCCTAAGGTCAATTAAATTTAAAACTAAAAGAGTATTGTTTTTCCAGGTATACAATCTGTGTAATCATTTGGAGCAAATAATAATGTATTATGTTGTAAGTCCATAACCTTAGAAAATAAAAACCCAGTTGGTGCTTGACTTACAAGAGTAAAACAAGCTTACAGAGCATGGGTCTGTGCTGTTTGGCAAGTAGTCAATAAAACTGTACCTTATGACTTTCTTTCCTAAAGGTTCTAATCAAAACAATTTATTTCAGGCATGTAAACTCTGCTTTCCAGATTGTAGCTATTGTCAGTATTCAGTAGCAGCAGCAGCAGTAGCTGCAACCATGTTAGACTAAGAGTCCCAGAGCTCCCCCATCTGTCTCTGTAATAGACAGATTTCCTCCTAGATCAATATAACATGCCAGCCACAGTAAAAATATATATGTATTATATTTTACTAACCTTTACAATAACTACTTCAATTTACAGAATATTTTTCATGGTATGTATTATATTTCTGAGAACTATGTAAAGAATAAAAATGGCCAGATCAGTGTATGAATAAGATATAATAGGAAAGGAATGTACATTAAAATCCTAACGATCCGTGATGAAACTAGCCAATGAAGCAGGCAAATACTTAGCAATTTAGAAATCTTTAGATTGAATGTAAACCATCACAAGGAATCCCATGCTCATTGTTACTGTTTCCAGTATGTGGCCAGCCTAGGTACATTCAGGGTTACAATAGAGGGTATATGCAGCACAGCTAGCTGTTTTTCTTGAGAAGCTTCTGCCAATTTTTTAGTATAGCAGCTGTGAATGTTTTTCACAAATTCTGATTCCATAGTTTACTAAAGGTGCCTCTGAGGCAGTTAGTTGCCTTGGTAAAACTCACAACCATATTCCACATAGCCAACCTTTTCACAAAAACATCAGATCTTCCTTTCCACATCCCTCCTAAGACAAACAGCCTTAATGAAAAAAAAATAAGAGCCTTTCTATTTTAGTCCCTTGATGTGTAAACACTGTGGTTGACACACTGTCGAGCCACATAGGAGAATATCACTTTTTAAATGAGTTCTGTTTTCCCAGAGACAAAGAACAAATATCTTTCAAGCTGGATACCTTTTATTGTAAATTAAAGGAAACAGAAAAGAAAGTACAAAAATAAAGTACTTATGAGAGACTCATTTTGTAAAAGGAGTGGGACTAACTCCTAAATTACAGGGAGTGCCCTGCCCACACAGGCCCACTTTCCATTTAAAGGTGCATTACAAAATAAATAGCGTTATGGTTCTTTCTTATTGGTTGATCGTGGCTACCTAATCTATGGCTGGTGAATAAATAAGCACTTTAACATTGTTGTACACTCCAATTCTGTAAATGAGAGTGAGTGTGGGGAGTCAGAAGCTCATATTGTAGCATTACTGAAGAGAAATTTTAAAAATTTAGAAATTTAACAATGTCAATGTTCTCAGTCTACATCAAGAAAATAAGATTACTGACCTCCTAGAAGGATGGGTTGTGCATCAGTGTGCATCATTAAGGACTTAAACAACAAGAAAAGATTGAGTTCATACATTGCTTTTCATACTGTGATTTGAAACCTATGAACTATAGACAGTTTTCTGGTAAGTTGTGGCACTTGATATCTTTGTTATATTTAAGGACATAGAATTTACCGAATGCTACTGCACTGTGCTTAATGAAAATCATCCTCATCATGGTCTAGTTCCTTGAGTTCAGCGCTTCCTGGGGATTTCTCAGCATCCACAAATCTCATTTTCCTCAACTAAACTGATGCTAGGCTTTTCTAACTTACAAGATAGGAAATATGGGAATTGCCATATTCAGTCAGACCTGTGCATTTCAACCCCCACAAATCACACAGCTAGGATAATTGTTATATCCAACCAGTCAAGTATTCTGCCAGTGCCAGTTATTTCAGAAGAAACTGCAGGAAACCTTTCAGAAGGCAGCTATGGATTAACCTGTCCACAAGAAATATTTCTTCCTAACCCTCATAAATCAAAGGTTGGTTTATGGTCTGAAGAATAAGGGATTATATTACAGCCAAGTAGCTCTTACATTTTTTTAATAATTACTATTATAACTCAGGATATTCTTGCTATTAATGTAATTGTCTAGTTCTTTTTTTGAATCTGACTAAGATTTTGGCTTCATGCCATCACATCGCAATGAGTTCCAGAGGTTAATTGAGTGTTATATAAAAATATTTCTGTTTATCAGTTTTAAATCCCCCCCCCGACATTTAATTGAATGTCCCCTTGTCTTTTTATTATGAGAATAGGTGAACAGAAGTCCCTGAGCTATATTGTGGATTATATTGAATAGGTTTCAAATCAGCAAAAGAGAAAACTATCTAGTAAATTAGTGGTAAAGCTATGCATGATTGAGATTCTACAGTTCTTCTTATGCTTTATCTGGCTAGCCTGTAATCTCTTTGGATCATGAACAATGTTTTCTTTTCTGTCTCATATACTGTTGAGTATTCTGTTGACTCTCAACGGATTTAACAAATACATTTTCCAGACCTGCATATGGTTTTCAATAAAACCCTTCAAAATATAGATAGCCATACTTGGGCAATTTATTCCATGTTACTTCAGTGATTAATATAAAAGTCAAAAAGTGGTTTTATATATTGATGAGGCCAAATTGAGTTTCTTTATGTAAATTTTTCACATTTATTAAAAAAGACCCATTTTTGCAATGAGCCACAGTGAAGTAATTTGGATGATAATAAGGGCCATTCTAATAATCCCTTAATGCATATGGGTCAAGTTCTCCATTCATTGCCCTGATGATAACTACATTACGGCAAATGTCCAGAAAGCCTTCACACATAATAGTAAATTTTCCATATTATCCCTATCCTTCAGCTTTTTATCTTCTCTGAATGACTTAGCACTGTGCCTGCTTCTTGCTTTCAAAAAAATAAATTGGCTGCCCCAAGTGAACACCTGTCACCTCTCCTAATTGTCTTTTTATGGTCATTTTAATTTTTACCGTAAGAGGCACATTTTAGCAAGGTATACAGGAAAGAAGTTGTACAAATCTTGCTGTTGTCAACAGGAATTGCATATTTAACTCTCCGCGGCCTTCACTGCTAATGAACTGACATGAATTAAATCGTGTGGGTATTCCAAAAGATATAGCAACTGACTGTAGCAAACACAGTAACCGTCTGGACAAGATATTAGAGAGTTCTAAAGACTTAGGTGCTCTGAACGTGCGGCAGTCTATTATCAGTAAGGTTCCCAGTGAGTAGCTGAGTTATGATTAATTTGTTGAATGTTAGCAGTATGCTCAGCTCTACACTATTTGTTGAAAACTGCAGTTAGGAAGCCATTTGCCCTATATAACAACATATTTTTTGAACACACACATTTCTGAACAATGCTATATATTATTATATGCCATTAGATGGTGCTCTTTATAGTAACTAGCTATCTGTTTGCATAATTTCACATTATATGATCTATCTTTTCTATAGAGCTCTTCAAGCTCTTGTAACACCAGGTACTTTGGATTACTCTAGTACACTTAATGCAGAGGACTTTAATTTACTTTAAAGTTTCCCCTTTCTTTAAAAGTCATTCCTCTCATAATCTGTCCTTATGCTTCTGGGACTAGCCAATTCAGTTAATTTTTTATTTTGCAACAAGCAGCTTTCCTTTAATAAGGTTCAGAGGAAAAAAATGGAAAATATTATTTTGAAGGTATTTTTATGTATGTCAGTGCTTTAAAGCAGGAAGAATAGAAAGCAAAATGTAGTCATTACGCTATAATTACATTTGAAGTGAGTCTTAAACTGCCCATAAATAGTCAATTTTCTCCACTTCATAATCATCCAGATTTCAGATGATGTTGATGATATAGGGCCTAAATGCAAACATAAGCTGAAATATCAAAATATCTGTATATTTTCCTGATTAACCTTGACTGAGAGTTAACTGCATATGGTATGTGCCACAGTGCAGAAATAAGATATGGACAGCAAGGTAATGTAAGTGCAAGCTATAAGAAAAAAAATATTTAAGAATTTTTTTTTCCTGAACTGTAGAGTGAGTTTTAATCTCGTCATGTAGCTGCAATGTCTTCAGTGGACATCAGTGATTCACACAGGTGTAAGTGACCCAGATTCTGGGCCTGCAAGTTGAAATCTATTCTTCAATGTAAAAGTTTAGAAAGGAAAAATAAAACTGTTCTCTTTCAAAGCAGTGTTGCTACTGCTACTTTTGTGTATAGCAAGAGCCACACTTCCTAGCAGCACTGTAATAAAGGAACCTAAAACAGCTGAGAAACAGATGCAAAGGCTGGGGGCTAGTAATCCTCCCAGCCTCATGCTGCAAGAGTTCTATATTGTAGGTTCATTAGCTCTCACTAAATAAAGTCTAGTGAAATCTGGTTACAGAATTAGAGCAGTTTTAATAAATCAGTCTTTAGCATAGCAAAAAGCTGCCTTCCAAATACTGGAGGATTAAACAGCAGATCTCTCCCAAACACCTTATCCTAACTGCCATTCTTGGAATAGCCTGCCATGATGAAGAACCAGGGTTATACAATGTGTTAGCTGATTACACAGGGATGGGAAAGTTTTTTATACCCAACCCTGCACTCTTTCCAGAAACAGAGATACAAAATCATTATGTTTGGGTTCAATATCTTCTAAATTTACACATCCCCCCACAAATATCCTGCATACAGAAATGTTGAAACCATTTACCTCTGTTTAGTTTTTCTAATGGAGATTTATGCAGAGAAATGTTTTTCTAACATAGGTGTTTGTTTTCTTCCTTAAGAAATTCAATTTTTCAAAAAGAGAAATCAGTCAAATAGAATGCTAGGGAAAAAAAACAACAACCAAATACTCTGGATATATTCACTCTTCATGTGTTATTTCTGTGGACATCAATAGCATTTCTATGTGTGGCTTGAAAGGCCCAGTGGGAAGATTCTTTTTCCACATCCATACTAGCAAGGGTGCAAAGAGAATTTCCTAAGGAATTGGCCCAGAACCTTTCCTCCCCTGCCCTGCACCCTGCCCCAAGCTCTCTCCTTCATACCCAGTCCCAGGCTCTCTCTCTGTTGCTCCCGCAAACCCAGTCTTGGTCTCTTTCATATTGCATGTGCACCCAGACCCGTGCTTTCCCCACTGTAGCCAGATCCACACACACTTCCCTCCTGGTTCCCCACATCCAGTCCCCCTTATCTCTGTTTCCCTGGCACCAAATATGGCAAATTATCTCTCTGTGAAGTGTCCTTGCTCCCTGGGGGATAGGCCTTTGGATGGTTCTCTGTCTTTCTGTTCTGTGATGATCTCTGTATCTCTGTATCAGAGGGGTAGCCGTGTTATTCTGTATCTGTAAAAGCAGCAAAGAGTCCTGTGGCACCTTATAGACTAACAGACATTTTGGAGCATGAGCTTTCGTGGGTGAATACCCACTTCATCAGATGCATGTAGTGGAAATTTCCAGGGGCAGGTATATATATGCAAGCAAGCATATATATACCTCTAGCCTGCTTCTTGCTTGCATATATATACCTGCCCCTGGAAATTTCCTCTATATGCATCTGATGAAGTGGCTATTCACCCATGAAAGCTCATGCTCCAAAACGTCTGTTAGTCTATAAGGTGACACAGGACTCTTTGCTGCTTCTGTATCTCTGTAGGCCTTCACTGGGTATTGTCTCTGCTGGCTCATAAGTACCTGTGTTCTTTTGGATTGCTTGTCTGTGTTGCAGTCACCTCATATGGCCTAGGTGCTACTACACCCCTCACAACTTATTTAGTTCACTCTTCCTGGTGTCTCTCTAATGGGCGGATCCTCACACGAGTGCCTGTCTCCAGGGTCTATAGGTCTTTGGCTGACCTTTCTTACTCTAGTGCTCTCGCTGATTGTTGGACATCTCCTCTCACTGTTATCTCCATCTGGCTGGGTGCAAAAGGACTCCCCTCACTGCTAGCAGAGTTTTGGTCCTTTGTCCCATCAGTGCCTGTGCTACAGCATTTTGGCATCCTTGTGATGCAGTATTCCTATGTGTCAAAAATGCTAACCAGAAGAAATAGCCTTGTGTATTATTAATCTGTTGGTATGCTGGAGAGGTGTTGTGGTGGTCATACTCCCATTTGATGCAAATTCCTTGAATTGTTCCAAGGCAAATTGGGATGGAGTGTCTGGAATGCCATATGTCTGGGCATAACTGGACTTCAGTTTCTCAATCACTCACTTGCTTCATATATCAGGTAGGACATTGACCTCCCAGAAATTTAAGTAGTAATAAACTGTAATTAAGTACTTCTTTTCCTTGAAAGTAAATAAGTCAACTCCCACGTTTTTCAATGGTTTTGTGGGCAGTTCATATAGTAACAGTCTCTACTGTCAAGGATCACATGAGCAGCAGGTGTCACACCCTTTTATCAAGGAGCAAAGTTATGTATTCATTCCTGGCCCATGAACAGAGGCACGAGCCCAGCTAAGACAGCCCAGACATCAGGCGTATATTGTCTGCATGGCATGTTTAGGGCTTGTCTTCACTACCGGGGAGATTGATGCAGCTGCAATTGATAGAGGGTGTCAATTTAGCAGGTCTAGTGAAGACCCACTAAATCGATAGCAGAGTGCTCTCCAGTCGACTCCGGTACTCCACAGTGAAAAACTGGCCATATGCACACCTGGAAATGACAATACAAGTGTCAAAGAAGACTGAGAAGCCCTAAAACAGACCATCTATGAGGTTTGTGAGGAATCCATTGGCCTTGCTACCCACCACCATCAGGACTGATTTGACAACAAGAAAACTGAGAATACAGCCCTTTTAGACCGGAAGAGAAAAGCTTTCTGTGACTGGCAAAACAAACCACTATCCAGTCAGAAGCAGAGCTCTTTCCATCAACTTAAAGTTGAAGTTCAAAGGAGGATTTGAGAAATAAAAACATAGTGGGAGGACAAAGCAAAATAAATCCAAACATTCACTGACGGACATAATATGTGGAGCTTATTTCGTGAGACAAAGACTCTGTATGGACCAAGCTCATGTGGCCTCAGACCTCTGAGATCTGAAGATGGTAATACCCTTTGGCAGACTGTCTCGCCGGGTGTTAAACAATCGCAATATCAGAACACATACTAGACTTCTAGTTTATAAAATGGTGGTAATCCCAACTCTCCTCTATGACTGTGAGACTTGGGTCACCTATAGAAAACACCAGAAAAACCTAGAATGCCAAAACAAGCACTTTCTTCAGAAAATCTTCAACTTAAAGTGGAAGGATCATCACACTAATGTCAGTGTCCTCACAGAGGCCAACATCTCCAGTGTTGAGGCCCTGATTATCCAGGGAGGTAGACGTGGAGTGGAGGTGGCACTGTGTGCACATGCCTGACGTACACTTACCAAAACAACTGCTGTATACCCAACTCACCAAAGGAGAAAAGAAATGGGGAGACCAAAAGAAATGGTTTAAAGATATCCTCAGGATAAACATTGAGATGTGGCATCGATACCATACACTGGGAGACAGCAGCCCAGGATAGGGATAACTGGTGAAGACTTGTCAGAGAGGAAACATCCACTTTTGAGGAAAATCACCTTGCCCTGGTGACAGAAAAATGTGAGAAAGGAAAGGAAAGACAACTGTCATTTAGCAATCGCTTCCAAACCCTGTCTTCCAACACCATCTGCAATGTCTGCTAATGAGTCTGAGGCGCAAGGATTAGACTCCTCTGTCACCAAAGGACCCGTGAATAATAAAACCCGTGAAAGAGATCATCCTCGACCTCGAGGGATCGATGACAATGACTCCACCAGAATGAGAAGATTAAGATAAGTTGACTGAAAATCATCTCCCATAGACGCAGCACAATGAAGACACCAGGGTAAGTAGACCTAAGCTATGTCGACTCTAGCTACATTATTCACATAGCTGAAGTAGCGTAAACTTAGGTTGACTTATCCTGGTAGTGAAGACAAGCCCTTACATAATAAGGCAGGAAAAATAGCTTTCTGTCCTCAGAATACGATTCCATCCTGCGCATTCAAACAATCTTTTATTTGAAAATATGATTCTGCTCCTACCAGCACCTGACTTCTGTCTTCTGGACACCCTACTAATATTGCTTTCTTGATTGTTTGTAGTTGGATGTGCTTCTCTGTAGCTTCCTTGATTTCCATCAGCTTCACTGTTGAAATTGGAGGATTAGTGGAGTCAGTGTTCTGATCCCTTACCCCAGTTCGCTAATGCTGGGTATATATGCCCTCCTGAGCATGTCAGCTAACACTAGTAATCATCCTGGGCCTCTCTACCTGATAGATCTGGAAGTGCATCAGCATGCACTGCAATCTCTTTGAAACTCTAAGAAGAAGTTTTGACATAATGGTGGCTAGGGGTTTATAGTCTGATTGCACTATTAGTGGGTAGCCATAGGTGACCCAATGGAATAGCTTCATTCCAAATACCACAGCCAAAAGCTCTCTTTCTATCTGGGCATACCCCTGTTCAGTTCTCTGGGCACTGCTGGCATAACTGACCGGCTGTTCCTGCAAAAGAGCAACACTCAATTCTTTCTCTGATGTGCCACTTTGGAGTGTGAGTGGCTCTCCTGGCTGGTACTACTTCAGGACAGGATGTTTCAGTCAGTGCTTTCTGTCAGGGATCACCCCAGTCCCACTAAACATACTGCCTTATCAGTTGGCATATGGATTCTACTACTGAAGCCAGGTGTGGACGAGATTTGGACAAAAGAATTATCATTCCTATGAAGCGCTGTATACCTTTCCTATCCACTAAAGCTGGCTGCCTACTGGCTTCTTCACCTCTGACATACTGCTTACATAGGCTCTGAAAGTGCTGCAATACGCCTGCTGTGCAGACTTTTGAGCTCCATGTGTACTGAAATACACAGTGACACTGGAATTTTTCTTTGCGATAAGCACACAGACAATAGTAAAGGAGAACAGATGTCCAGGTGGCCACGTTCCTTGCAATGCTCTCCTGGTGCAAAACACCTCTCCTTCACCCGTGCATGCTGTCTCCCATATTCACAGTGAGACACGTATAATATAGGTAGAGAACATTACAAATTATTGCTTAATTAAACAATAGCTGGCAGAGAAAAGATGTGCCCATCCAACAACCAAGAATGAGCAAACTGCAGAGCAGCAAGCAGAAACTCTCCAGGAAAACAGACCCAGGAGAACGCTCATGTATTTAGTTATTGATAGCTGTTCAATAGGAAGTAGTATAATCCTCTCACCTGTCATGGCGCTTCAGGTCATCTACCCTGTCCTCCACCACAGGCATCTTTAAATGTGTGTTTTATTAATTGGTGATAGTGGGTGGCTGTTATTTTAGTTCATATAATGTTTTGTTTGAATTTTAGTTAAAAAAAATAGAAAAACAGTTGATGCCAGAATAAAAGGACACTTACCTATATCATGCAACAGGCATATTAATCCTTCATAAACCTGACCCACATGAAGAGAATGAGGCTAAAGAAAAAAGACCAACCTTGCTTACTAGCATTCCTGGATCTACCTAATTTATTAAAAATGGGGGACGTCACAAAATCTTCCTCCTTCTGGTGCCTCCCATTTTATTTTATTCTTTTCACAGAAGGGACAATCTGTCAACTTGTGTGTTAAGAAGTGAATAAGTAACACTAAAGATAGACAATAAAATAGTTTCTTTTTCTCTTGATGCAAAAAGTCACATTGAAGATACATTGTCATTGTGTGTGAGTAAGGGAGACAAGATTTGCACTACAGTCATGAAAGAAGGAGGGATTGAGAGTGTGAAAAGAGTGTTCAAAGGGTGTTCAGCACTTTGTGGATTTATTCACTCTACTATGAGCTGCTTGGCCTCTCCAAACACCCTTGCCCTGTAGAAAGAGCACAAGCGGTCTTGCCTCTGATCTACCACAGGTGTAGCAATAATAAAAATGGCTGTGTCATACCTCATTAGCATACCATGCAAATTAGCTCTACTCCATTGTCCAGCCATACCCCCTCTCCTTCATCTAAACAGTTTTTCTTTTATGTTTTGCATAACTATGCACAATTGTCTTCAACTCACCTATCTAAGCATGAGTCCTCCATATGTGTGCTGCCAGAATACTTGCTCAGTGTGATTTTACGGGCAGCTCATCAAGTACACATCTCTCCTTTGTGCTGAGTAAGTGCTTATAGGTTCAAGTGCTAAATCTCTATCACAGAAAACTTTTAGTGTTTAAAAATACAATTTAGAAATGGTAGCACACATAGACCTCAAATCTACAGGCTTTACATAATACAGTAATTAACCATGGATTATCTTTCTTTTGACGACTAAAGTAATTTCGCACATACTAATGCTAATGAGGTTGATGAAGCTACAGCTATCACTTTGCAATCATCTGCTGAGGTGTGGAAAATAAAAAGAACAGTGGGATCAAAATGTTTGATGCCAAGTCCTTTGTTATTAGACAGTCATCATAAAAAATAGACATACAAGCGAACAACAGTTCTGGGTGCCCTGAATTTGTGGTCTTGGATTGGCAGGCATTCAGCATAACTTTGAAAATGTAAATAAAAGAAAAATAATGCTCATTCCCCCTTATTATTTTTTCCTAAAACTCCTTGTAGATGTTTAGAACTTTCACTCTTGAAGTTTGTTAATGAGGAGTTTGGGCTTCACCATTTTGTTCACTACCACATAAATTAACAATCTAAGTTTCTCTAAAACACTCTTATTAATTACCAACAGAAAATCCCCAATGTTTTAACTTTACCTATAAAATTCATGTACCGAATCTAAATAATAGCATGGGCTGCTTTTTCTTTGTAACCCTTGTTCTCCATCACCTCATGTCATTCCTAATGTTTGCTATTTGAGATCATTGCATTACATCTTAAATTAAGCCCTGATCTTGAATTTGGCTCTGTATGAGTAGATCCCAGAATTCACACAGTCTCATTGAGATCAGTAGGACTCTGCATAGGCAAGGCTGGATTAACCCATCAGCGGGCCTTAAGCAAAATATACTTAAGGGACCATGCTGTCTCATGAATAACAACAAACAGCCAGACAATACTCTCTTTATGGCTGGGGTGGCCATGCTGTAAATCCTCCAGAACTAGATGCTCATTCTGATGCTGCTTGGGGCATTTTGATCGTTCGTGGCAAGCGATGCCTGAAGCAGCAGAGAGGATGAGCAGCTGGTCCCAGTGGGTCCATGGCAAGGCTGCCCAATTGCATACTATAAGTGTATTGTACAGCTGCTCGTTGGGCCTTGTGCCCCACAAAAAACATTTGGGCCCTCGGCATGAGCCTAGTTTGCCTATGCATTAATTGAACCTTGCACACGGGAGCAGATGAGTCCACTGCTCTGTGAGTTCATTCTCATGAATCCTCTTGCAGGATCAGGACCTTGGATTGGAGGCACTTCAAGGCAGAGATCATTTGTCTCTATTGGTACCATTGAGCACTTCCAGCAATTTCTGTGTGTTGCAAAAGTAATAAACAGTGATTAACTCAGGGTGTTTTTTTTAACATTCTACTTTTTTAATACACTTAATTGATACTGTTTGACTCATAAGATTTTTTTAAATCATGACTAACATTCAATATTTTTCTGTAGTAGAAGAAAATACATTGGCACTTAGAAATTGCTCATTATTGCTTAAAAATGTTATTGCTCATAAAAGAAAAGAAACAAGACAGAGGTCACACAAATCATTATAACTGTCATTCAGAATTTGTATTTGTTTTCTTATTCTCATCCTGGAGAAAAGTCCTAGATTCACTCAAGTCAGTGGCAAAACTCCCATTGACTTTAGGGAAGCCAGGATTTCATCCCTGTTTTCTATTAGGAATATGGATGTTCTTATGTAAGACCAGTTCAGACTAATGATCAACATAATTTAATATCCTCTCTCCAATGACACCAAATATCAGATGCTTCTGAAAAAGATGTAACTCTCTATATTGCTGATAATATGTTCATAACAGAAGTTACTTTCCAGCAACAGGCAGTTAGTGGCTGTCTTATGTCCCTGAACATCCTTTATAGCTAGTGTAAAGACTGATATTCTTTCTTATTATAGGTGTAGCACAGGTATCAGGAAATCAATTAAGTTTGCTAATGTATTTATAGTCACAGGATATTTTATTAGATGCTTTCAACAAGGATCCTCCATGTCTTTCATAGAATACACTATTTGCAGTAGATTAATGCTCAAGATTTAAGCTTTCATTTATATCTCTATCTATGTATTTATATATGTATTTATGTCAATGGGGCTAAGCACTGGAATAAATTGCCTAGGGAGGTTGTGGAATCTCCATCATTGGGGATTTTTAAAAGCAGGTTAGACAAACACCTGTCAGAGATGGTCTAGAGATAATACTTAATCCTGCCATGAGTGCAGGGGACTGAACTAGATGACTGCTCGAGGTCCCTACGATTTTATGATTCTCTATATAGTCTAAGCATCATAGTTCTCTGAAGATTGTATGAACTTTGAAAGCATGAACCGAGTGTATATCTATGTACTACTGCCTCCTGAGTTTATGGGCAGCCAGAAATAATAATTTACAGAACTGTGGACTGTCACATTTATCTCAATGTGTTGCTCATTCTAAATTCTAAATATCTCCATTTTAATTCCAATGTTAACTATTTAATTGCTGATCTTTTATCAGAAATATCCAGCTAACGGAATATCCTATAATCTGAAACTGTGTCTACACCCTTCCCATTTTCAAAATATGTTAACCTTCCCCAATCCGGTTGCAGTTACCAGAATAAATTGTCAGTTCAAAAATCTGCAGCATATTGAAAACTGAGATGTAATATCTAAATAAGCGGTGATACTGTACCAAATGTGTTGGTCATTTTCAAATTAAATTAATGAAATAATGATAATGACAGTTCAGTTATATGGCACTAAATGCATTACTTAGTAAACTGGGTTTAAGCAAACAATATGTATTAATACTGCCAAATGCAAGGTCATATATCCAAGAAAAAAAAATGTAGGTCACACTTACTGGATAGGGAACTGTATCCTGGGGTATTAACAGGGAATTTCGAGTATGAATATGGAGGTTATTTTACTGTTATGCATGGCAGTGTTGAAACAATTACTGGAATACCTTGTCCAGTTCTGGTGTCTGTGCTTCAAAAATGATGGGAAAAATTGAAAAGGATATGCAAAAAAAAATGCTAGGAGAATGATTTAAGAAAATCTGTTTTACAGTGAAAGACTTAAGTAGCCCAATTGATTTAGTTTATAAAAAAGATTAAGAGATGACTTGGTCATATCTTATAAAAATTGGCATAGGGAGAAGATATCTGATAGTAGAGGGCTCTTTAATTTTGCCAACACAGGGATAAAAAAATATCCAGTAGCTGGAATATGAAGCTAGATACATTCAAACTGGAAGTAAGTCCCAAAATTTTAACAGTAAGGGGAATTAATGATTGAAACAACATACCCAGGAATGTGATAGAATCTCCATCATTTAAATCAAGATTGGGTATTTCTAAAATATATGCTCTAGCTCATCCAAAAAATGACATGCTTGCTGCAAGAATTACTGAGTGAAATCCTATGGCCTATGTTATGCCAGTCAGACTTGATCCTTAGTCTCTTCTACCTTAACAGCTATTAAATCTATATATCTAAGAAAAACTTCCATTTTTAAATTTAAATGAATCAAATATCCAAACTGCTACACCAGAATGCTGTGGATCAAGGGACAAATTATACAGGCCCTTTCCTACAAATTTGAAAACTTGGGACTGAACTTCTCACTCTCGCCAGCCCAAGAGTGATGTCTCAAATGAGAATACCAAAATAAGTGCGATTTTGATGATTTTTACATTCTGGACATTTGTGCATGACGAACTAGAATAAAAACAACTTTTTCCATGTAGGAGATGGAATAATATATCATCTGCCTTGGCAAAAGTTAACCCTCATATGCCATGATTCTGGACCCAGTATTGCAGTTATCGTAAGTCTGAGTTTAAACTTTATCCTTCTCGCTATCCTTCTATGTCTGAGAACTAGATCTTTCTCATTCTTTTCTAAACCACCTCTTTTATTTGCCATTAGAAGACAAAGAATATATCCCAAATGAATGAGAAGTTATTTTTCACTCTATCGGCTCAAAAGCCAGACTAATGGCCCTTCTGTTATTTTCTGCTTGCATAAGACCACATCCTGCAAATACTACTTATTCACTTTAGATTGTGCCCAGCTCTGGGTACTTCCTTGCTGCACAGCTGTGCTTATAGTAGGGAAATACTGCACACAGTTTTTGAGAGGGAGGCAGGGGTCAATGAAATAATGTGAATCCTTAAAATATGTTGATAGATTCAAGCACCTCCCTTACCTACCATTTGAAATAGTTCTGAATTTTTCAGAACCTTTTTACCTGTGCCTGATAGCAACAGACTAAATCCCATTCAAATATGGTGAATTACTGAAGGGTTTGAACTGTCTATATGCTCACTTTGTAGTAAAGGGGTCAGCAACCTTTCAGAAGTCGTGTGCCGAGTCTTCATTTATTCACTCTAATTTAAGGTTTCACGTGCCAATAATACATTTTAACGTTTTTAGAAGGTTTCCTTCTATAAATCTATAATATATAACTAAACTATTGCTGTATATAAAGTAAATAAGGTTTTTAAAATGTTTAAGAAGCTTCATCTAAAATTAAATTAAAATGCAAAGCGGGTAGTCAGGATCCAGGCAGTGTGAGTGCCACTGAAAATCAGCTTACTTGCCACCTTTGGCATGGGTGTCATAGGTTGCCTACCCCTGTTGTAGTACATGTATAGTATTATATAATTAATTGATACAACAATCATATAGTGTTGTACTAAATGTTTGTCTCAGATCTGGACTTAGAGTTCAACATCTGAGTGTTTACTGAACCTCCCCCAAGCTTATACCCCGCTTGGATTTTATCTCGCTGCCACCAACTAGGACTATTTAGGGTTCCTAGTTACCCCAAGTCACCCAACCTTTCCCTGGGGGACCCCAGACCAGAACCCCTGGGTCTCCCTATCTCAACGGGAAACAAGCTCTTCCCCCTTGGTCTCCTCGTTATTGCTCCCCGCTTCCCCTCCCCTTTCCTGGGTGAGCCTGGCGATGCAGTACTTAAACTCCTTGAGGCAAAACAAAGAGGGAAAATCCACCTCCCCTGAGGCGATGCATTCAATCTAGTAAAGCTAATTAAAAAGAGATTTTTCCACCCCCTTCCTGTAGCCTCACCGGAGGAAACCCCAAAACCTCAGCCAGGTTTAAAAAAGAACTTTATATGAAAAGAAAGAAAATACAAAACAATATTACTGCATTAAGAAATCAATACAGGCTCTTGCTTTATAAGAAAAATATGAAAAAACAGTCTGATTAAAAGATAGCCCCCTTTTAAACCAGTCCAGCAAATCAACACACCTGTAAATACAACACAAAGCATATAACAGCCTATTTGCCTTGTGGCCTTTGTACTCACACTTTGTAGGAAAATATTAGAAAGAAATAGGAGTTAGCAGAAAAGATGTTTCCTCCATAGCTGGGAAAAACAAAAGACGGAGAGTACATAATTCCCGCCCCTGACTTTTAAAAAGTCCAGTTCTCTGATTGGTCCTCTGGTCAGGTGTTGGCTTCCCTTTGTTCACCCTTTACAGGCAAAGAAAATTAACCCTTACCTATCTACTTATGACAAGTGTGTTTACAATATGACATTTAAAAATAGAATCATGTCACATACTGATGCCTTTTATATATTTTTAGCAACTCAAGAATATCAGAAGACTTCATAGAGGAAAAAAGTTTTTAAAAGGTTAAATTAAGCATGTACTGAATTCCTCCCTCAGCTTGATTAATGGGGTCATTTAGCACATATTTCTGGACTCTCCTCCACCGTCATTGTAGCTTTGCAGCTCACCTTTAAAATTCTTATGTCTGACATGCCTCTTAAAACAAAAATTACACTCACAGGGCTATAGTTTAAATTTTGTGACACCATTGTAAATCCAAAGTAGCTGCATTGACTGGAACACAGCTAGTGTGGATTTACACCAGTGTCACTGTGGTCAGAATATGGCCCATAACTTTTATCTTGGAACAGCCCTATGAGAAATTCAGTACATACTAAATTCATGTACCTACAACTGCCTTCAGATTATGCATATATCCACATTTTTACTATCAACTACATTCTCATAAGCCTTTTGCATTCTGACAGATTCATACTGAATCCACGGGCTAGCAGTACACACAAGACACTTCTCCTAATGATGTAACAGAATTGTTCAAACATTTTATTTATTTATTTATTTAATTTGCTTTTCGTACTCTTTCTTGGAATATGATTATACTTATGAGAAGGAAAGCAAATAAGGAACAGAGCATTACCTTCTCTGGTTGATAGTTTGTAGTTGCATAAAAGAAGATATCTCTCTATCCAGTCTTCCAAATTTAAAGGTACCCATTGGCTGATACCTGAAACTTTATATTTGCATGTATTCAGATTTGCAGAGCATTCACATTCTTAAATGAAAGCTTCAGGAATTTTAGCATTAAAGTTTATTAATCCAAAAATTCATGGCAAAAGTTCATTATTCCTTATTTTCTTGCTTAAAATTCATCTAAACAGAGAGCAGGAGCAATGCTGCATGACTTAGTTGTCCAATCACACAACACAGATAATGCATATTCAAAGCAACTAGTTTCAATACAAACCTATAGGCTGAAAATTATTTGTCAAATCTATTTTAAGAACACTTGCAAATATATAATACATTTTCAGAAATCAGGACTGGTTGGCAAAAAAATTCACAAAGAAAACAGGGCTCTATTCACAACACAAGTTATTTGCAACAAAGAGTACAAATGCTACAGTGTGGAAGTTGTTGGCAAATGGTGTTCAGGATTGTGGCTAGGATTTTGCTCTGTTCTTTTTGGATCACACACAAGGATAAGGGAATGCAAGGTGGCCTCTTAGCCCATGTCTACACTGACGAGCTTGCAGCGGCACAGCTGTACCAATGCAGCTGCACTGCTGTAAGATTGCTCCCATAGCTGCTCGGTGCCAACAAAAGAGAGCTCAATGAACAACATTAGCTATGTCATGGGACAATCTCTTGTTGGGCAAAAGTCAACATGGTTTCTGTAAAGGGAAATCATATCTTACTAATCTATTAGAGTTCTTTGAAGGGGTCAACAAACATGTGGACAAGGGGGATACAGTGGACATAGTGTACTTATATTTTCAGAAAGCCTTTGATAAAATACCTCATCAAAGGCTCTTATGTAAATTAAGCTGGCATGCAATAAGAAGGAAGGTTGTTTCATGGACTGAGAACTGGTTAAAAGACAGGGAACAAAGGGTAGGAATAAATGTTAAATTTTCAGAATGGAGAGGAGTAACTAGCGGTGTTCCCCAAGAATCAGTTCTAGGACCAATCCTGTTCAACTTCTTCATAAATGATCTGGAGAAAGGGGTAAAAAGTGAGGTGGCAAAGTTTGCAGATGATACTAAACTGCTCAAGATAGTTAAGACCAAAGCAGACTGTGAAGAACTTCAAAAAGATCTCACAAAACTAAGTGCTTGGGAAACAAAATGGCAAATGAAATTTAATGTAGTTAATGTAAAGTAATTCACACTGGAAAAATACCACCAAACTAAATAATAAATGATGGGGGCTATTTAGCTAAAGATAATAGCGAAGAGATTTTGGAGTCATCGTGGATAATTTTATCTGAAAGAAGTTCCACGCAGTGTTGCCAGAGGCAGTCAAAAAAAGGCAAACAGGAATGCTAGAAACCATTAAAAAATAGAATAGAAGAATAAGACAGAGAATATCTTATTGCCCTTATATAATATCTGAATGTCCTGCCCACATCTTGAATACTGCATACAGATGGGTTCCTCTCTCAAAAAAAGATATCAATGGCATATAAGAAAAGTTTCAGGAAAGGGCAACTAATATTAGGAGTTTGGAATGGGTTCCCATATGAGGAGAGATTAAAGAGGCTAGGACTTTTAATTTGGAAAGATGAAGACTACAGGGGGATATGATCAAGAGTGTATATAATACATGAGTGGTGGGAAAAAAGTGATAGGAAAAGTTATTTACTTGTTCCCATAATAGAAGAACTAAGGGCTCACCAAATAAAATTAATGGGCGCAGTTTAAAAACAAATAAAAGGAGATCTTCTCTTCACACAGTCGCACAGTCCAACCTGTGGAACTCCTTGCCTGAGGAGGTTGTGAAGGCTGGGACTATAACAGGGTTTAAAAGAGGACTAGATAAATTCATGGAAGTTAAGTCCATTAATGGCTATTACAAAGGATGGGTAAAGAATGGTGTCCCTAGCTTCTGTTTGTTAGAGAGTGGAGATGGATGGCAGGAGAGAGATCACTTGATCATTACCTGTTACGTTCACTCCCTCTGGGGCACCTGACATTGGCCACTGTCATTAGACAGGATACTTGGCTGGATGGATCTTTGGTCTGACCCAGTGTGGCCGTTCTTACGTTCTTATGTTCTCTCTTGCCAACATAGCTCTGTGCACACTACTACCACATACACCCCTGAGTGACAAATTCATAATCAAAATGGGATCCTGAAGAATTCCATGGGGCTTTGACTGTTGGTAAGAGTGAGAAGATATACAGGATTAGGGAATTTTAGAAATCAGTTAAGCCTTATACTTTCTGGGCTATGCTGGCCATTCTTGTGGGATCATTGCCATGGGAAAAATAGAATAGTGTAACATTTATTAGCTTAGGGTGAAATCTACATTTTATTTACTCTCATCACATTAATATAAAATAATTCTGCTTCAATATATCCAACTAGTTGCAAAGAATGCAGTCAGGTCCTTTTCAGATACAGATAACTGCCTCTGTGACAGGATTCTGGGAAGCGATTTTGGCAACCTCATTGCCCTGCTGTATCAAGCACTGTCCCACTCCCTAAAAAGTATAGCAAATGCAGTGCTTGTATTGGTGTGTCATTTTCTGTCATCTGCACAGTCACTGACAAAAAGAGATTGCATGTGTATGGGCAGGCAATTAACCAGAAAACAACTTGGATATTTCTTATCTACCCAAGATAAAACAGCAATAGTTAACTGTGACTCCACACACCTCTAGTTTTCACAGAACAAATGGACAGTCATAAATAAAACCAGCAACTGTGGCATGCAGTGCCATTTAAAAAACTGATGGTTTACTTTGACAGGTTTCTTTTGTCTTCAGGGAGATAAAAGAAAATGTTGAAAAACCTATTAGGTATATTTATAGTTTGAGCTTAATGTCCAGGATGTAAACTATATATATTTTCCAGATGGTTTTTCAAACTAAGGCTTAAATACTTAAGAAATGCCAAATAGTACAAATAGCTTTTTGAAGATTACTTTTGTACATACCCCAGAAAAACACATAATGGAACATAAATAAAAACAACTTACTGCAGCTAGGTTTAAAATCCGATGTTTCAAAACGGCAGTTTCTTTAATCCCTAGGAAGGTAAACAAAACTCTTGAAAATTCCATTAGGGATATTTTATCATATGGGTTTAATGACCAGGAAGTGAGCTAGGACAGAAGACTATCTTCTACCAATTTCCGGATTAAGGAAGCAACTACTATAGAACCAAAGTAAATACCCTACTTGAGCACATAAAGATATTGATTCTTTACATTTTATACCACACAGTGGGGAGTTTTTATGAAGATTATTTTCTCTTAATGATTTTATCATTCACAGGTCATTTTGCACACATTTACTTTCCTTTATTGTTATATATAAGATCAAGATGTTAAGTTTTCAGAGATTTCCATGTCAAATTACATATATGTAAAAACAATATGATGAGTTTGCAAATCAATACCCATGCATGGAAAAAAGTTACAAAAAATGCCAGTTTAGTGGGTTACTGTTGGTAAACTTGCATTTGTTGTGTGGAGTAGACAAGTATGTTGAGCATCTACAGTTGCCATTGACTTCAGTGAAAGTTGTGGGTGCTGAATACTTCTGCAGCTCAGACCATTTTAATTTAAATTAAACCTAATTATGGAGTTAGGAACCTAACTCCAGAAGCTCAGATTTGATAAATGTGGCCATTGTTATTACTTGGGAGGCATATTAATTTAAATGTGTAAACAGTAGTGCCATACCTAAAGCACTTTACATTTTAGAACAGACCTAGATTACCCAGTAATCAAAGCATCTCAGCCTTGTCTACACTGAAACCTCCACAATTGTTATTGCCACTGAAGGTGCAATGGTGCTGAATTATATGTCCTAAATTTGTCCATTCAGTGGCACCGAAAGTGACTTTTAAGTATACTAGTCCTAAACAATTATTTTCTTCACCAAGTTTCTGACTTCATAATCATTCTTCTCTCACTTTACAGCAGTGTGAATAATGAATAACTGTAGTCAGTGAAGCTACACCAGTGTACAACCTGTGTGTGAAGAGACTCAGGCACCATACCTACAAAAACTCATGAACTACTCACTCATGTTTCTTCAGCTGCAGCAGTCCAATTGTAACCTGCATCTAGCAGAATCCAGACACTCCATCATCCTCTAATGGAAACTTCCATTCAAAAGCTTTTCATCATTACAAAGGACACAATGACTGTTATTAACTCAGTGTCTCCTCCACATTACAAAAGAAATGTATGAGGTAAAAAGAAGTAAGCGTTACTGTTAATTAATATTCTTGTTACACATGAAAGGATTTGATCATCATTGGGCCAGTGTTCATTAAAGCAGCAGAGGGACTCTGCTGTATAATATGCTTCTCAGAACAAGCACTACACACTACACAATATATTTTATTGTTTGGTTTGGTGGAGGTCCAGTCAGTTAACAGGATTCACTATTTTATGTTTTATTTGTACTGACTGGCACATAAAACGTGTTCTTTTAACAGGTTTATTATTATAGCAAGGAGATTGCTGAGTGGGCTGCAGCATAATTGCAGATGAAATGCTCCCCTGTTAAAAAACAGCAGTTTCAAATGTCAAGCTAATTTTAAAGGGAAATTGGCCCAGAAAAAAAATATAGATCAACAATTTGCAATGCCTAGATTTCAAGCGATTGTGGAGTGCTCTCACAATTTTGAGTACATAACAAAACTGCTATCTTTGAAATCATACGAGGTAGAGTACAGGGGAGAATTTGGTTTCTTTTTTATGTTGTCAGTTGGTCATGTAGAGAAGTAGATAAAGTCTAACGTTTTCTTTAATAATAATTTTAACTAAATGACATCTGAACCTCATCTAAAATGTTGTGCATCTCTGTGTAACCCAAATCCACCTTAAAATAAGGATGGAAAGCCATGTCCTCAAAAGTTAAAAAATCCTAGACTTCAAACTGACAATGCAATCTTAATTTGCTCTCCTTATGCATATTCATTATGATATAGTCTTTAATTACATGATTGCTTAATTCAGTGACTGGGTAGTTATTTAATATCTGCCTCATTCGGTGTTTTGCACCAGACCCCTGTTAAAATCCTGCACTATAAACAAAATTATTAATTATCCCATGGGTGTTTCTGTGGTGCTCTGACCAGGGAATCTAAGGCTTCGTCTACAATAGGAAATTCAGTTAGCTAAGTTGTTCAGGGATGTGAAAATCCACACCTTTGAGCGATGCATTTAAACTGACCTAACCACTGCTGTAGACAGCATTAGGTTGACAGGAGAATTCTCTCATTGACATAGCTACTACCTTTTGGAGAGGTGGATTACCTACGCCAATGTGCAAACCTCTCCTCTCAGTGTAGGTAGCATCTTCACTGAACAGCTATATCAGCACAGCCATAGTTATATATATATATATACCTATATAGTTTATATACACACACACACACACTAGACTGGATAGCGTTGTGGTTAAGAGCGCTGCCTTTGATACGGAGACGCCCTTTGATACGAAGAGACTGGGGTTCAAATCCCGGTTGGTACCCACTTTTCCAGTAGGGGTCCTTGGGCAAAAGACCCCTAACGCTTCACCTGCCTACCTCAAAATATGAGAGTGACACGAACTAGGAGAGTCATGCCAGCTCGGACGTTGCCTGGATTAACAAGGTCCGCGCCAGATGTTGGGGAACCAGGACATCTGACGATAAGTGGCCTATTGAAAAACAATTCATAGACGAGAACTTGGAATTGAGAATGCTACTACAACACTAGACCTAATGAGAGGGGATGTTGACTGGGACTTCTGGATGAAAAAAGACCTTACTCCAGACTTATCTGAAACAGCTAGTTACCCAACGCTTCAACAATGTAAGAGAGGAAGCTGCTCTCACAGCTTGAAGTAGACCAACTCCACATTACATCCCAGACTCAAGAAGACCTGGAAGAACAAATAGGATGTACAGCCCACACCTGAAGCTGAAACTCACTGCCACCCCTCCATTGCAGAGCACAGCAGCTGATATGAGGCATAAGATCATGGAGAAACTAGCTACAGTCAATCCTCGAGACTGATTACCCAAGGCTCAGTGGAGAAGTACCATCAGATAGTATGTTAGGAGATGCCAATAGAGCCCTCATGACAATCCCTACTACCACCATACTTCAAACCAATGAACTGGTATATACTACACCTCTGTAATCCTGGAGATGCTTGGCTACACAATTCAAGAAGAACAAGAGTTGTACCCACCCTGGAAAATGAGGTTGGAGGATAAGATCAAAGTGACTTGGAGAGAAGTTGTCAGCTGGTGGAACTACAGAAGTGTGTAGAGATATAGGATAAGACTCGGCTACTGAAAATATATACAGGACGTGACTTCCATCTTGAAGCCCCTAAGAGACTGCTAAACAAAAGGCTCACAGCACTAGTACCAGGCTAAGGATGATACACTAGAGAAGTCAGAGGCAAAAAGTAAATGCCCTGTTCTCAAAGAACCATGGCAAGGTGTACTTCCCAACTGCAGTGCAACAACACAATAACAGCAGAGCCACAGCAGCACAGAAACTGAACAAGTTACTGGTAAGAGACACATATGGAGGAGAGGAAGCTTCATAAACACCTAGTGCAAAGTGGGCTGCAGGGACCTAGAAGAGAGCACAGCAATCTCCCAGAACAGAAACTATCCCATCACAGATAAGAAGAATCCAGCAGCGGCGTCAAGACATGAAGAAGAGCTGGACAGCACGTGGACCGAATGATCCGACAACCTACTGGCTAAAGAAACTACATCAGTGCGTGAACGCCCTACATGCACAGTATGAACCAGCTGCTAGACAGCAGGCTCCCACCCAAACTGGCTAAGCAACATAGAAGGACAGTGCTGATCATGAAGACCCCCTGCAGGAAACAAGAACTGGCCAATAACCTCCTCCCCACAACATGGAAAGTCCTTCAGTTCATATAGCATGCCAAGCTACAGCACCTGGCCAGTACATGGAACACAGCTCAGAAGGGCATTGGAACAACACCAGAGGCTCAAAACACAGTTACTCATAGATAGAAGCAAGTCGCCCAAGACTCAAGGTCCATAGACAGACCATTGAGCCAGCCCTGGATTGACTACAGAGAAAAGCCTGATGACTCAATGCCGCACACGTGATCTAGTGAATGTTCTGGCGCTATATACAAAGTCAAAAGGACACTAGGACCGTGTCCTCAAAGAACTCAATGGGACTATGGATACAACACTAGAAGGTCAACTCAAGGCAGCTTGCACAAAGTGGCCATCAATGGTGCATCATACCAAGGGATGCACTGTCCCCGCTGACTGTTCTGCATAGGCTTAACCTCTCAGCCAGATAATCACAAGGACTTGGATACGCGTACAGGTTCAGGAGTGAACTACCATCCACGCCACCTCCTCTACATGGATGGACATCAAGCCTGTTGCTAAGAATGAACGAACATCAAACTTCGCTAATCCACCTGACGCGGATCTACACGAGGATATCGGGATGTCATTCGGACGTGGAGAGTGTGGCCGGATGGTTAGTGAAGAGAGAGGGAAGGTAGTCAAGACTGATGGAGGTGGAACTACCCCGCGCGGCACATAGCAGAACATACAACCAGCTACAAGTACCTTGGCGTCCCACCAGTCACATGGAACCACGATGAGAGGCAAGGAAGACAGCAACATCCAAGTATCACCAAAGGATAAGACAGGTCCTGAAGAGCCAGCTCAGTGGAAAGAACAAGATCCACCCATCAACGGATACGCCCTGCCAGTCATCAGATACCTGCCGGTTATAGTGAGCTGGCAAAGGAGGCATGGAGGCTGCCGATGTGAAAACCCGAGAAGCTCCTTACAATGATGGAGGTTTCCACCCAAGTCCAACACCCAGAGACTGTATACCAGCCGGAAGAAGGCGGGCGGGCTTGGTGATAGCGTCAAGCCACTTTCCTGGATGAAACCCGAACATCCAGGAGTACATCAGTAGATGGCCCCAAAGATGAGCTGCTGAAAGAGAATGCCTGAGGCTAGCAGCAGACATGGGGAGGAAGACCAAGCAAAAGAAGTGCCATGGCAAGACAAGACCCTGCAGGGATTGTACCATCAACAGATAGCTGAGGGGCTGACATTGGGAATCCTACCAGTGGCTGGAAAGAGCTGACTAAAGACAGCACTGAGGCACTGATCATAGCAGCCAGGAACAGGCACTGAGCACCAGATCCATTGAAGCAGGGTCCACCACACTAGAGAGGACCCAAGGTGCAGACTGTGCAGAGGAGGTCCAGAGACAGTCCAACACATAGTGGCAGGATGTTAAGATGCAGACAGGAACACATACACTGAACGGCACAACCAATGGCCTGGCATTGTGTACAGGAACATCTGCAAGCGTATGGCTAGACCCTCCAAGACCAGATGAGAGATTCCACAGAAGCTTGTGGAGAATAGCAGGGCTAAGATTCTGTGGGACTTCAGATCCAGCACGGACAGGCAGGTACTGGCCAATCAACCAGACATCGTGTAATAGACAAGGACCAAAAGACAGCAGTGTGATAGATATAGCAGTGCCAAGTGACAAGCAAACATCAGGAAGAAGAATATGAGAAGCTGGAGAAGTACCAGGGCCTGAAAGAGGAACTCGAGAGGATGTGGAAAGTGAAGGCCAAAGTGGTCCCCAGTGGTGGTAGGAGCACTCAGGGCTGTGACTCCTAAGCTGGGTGAGTGGCTCCAACAGATCCCAGGAACAACATCAGAGCTCTCTGTCCAGAAGAGTGCAGTGCTAGGAACAACTAAGATACTGCGCAGAACCCTCAAATACCCAGGCCTCTGGTAGAGGACCTGAGGATGAGGAAGACACATACCACCCACAGGGGTGAGAGGGGAATTTTATATATATATATATATTGAATATAATTTTATATATATATATATAAAATTTTATATATATAATTTTATATATAAAATTTTATATATATATATATTGAATATAATTTTATATATATATAGTATTGAAATGCAGCCACTTCTAGGGTGAAACATGATATTAGCGCTGATCCAGCCCGTAGCTTCGTACAACTTTTAATAAGGGAAACAAATAATAATATCTCCCTTTGAAATCAGTGGAAATATTTTTAATTATAACAGAGGAAGGCAGAATGAAGTTTGAATTTGGTTAGAAATTCAAGTTAAACATTCCTATTGTGATGAAAATGCCTTGGGATCTTTTATTTGGCTACAAAAGGTCAAAGCCTTGGTTTTATGTCTCATCAGAAAGATAAGTATATCCATGAGATTGATGAGATTACCAGCTATGCATTATGTTATGTAAAATTCAATACTAGATAATTAGTTTTCTAGATTTTGGTACATGAAAGATGCTGCAAAGACATACTATTTACTCTGATTTTATGTCACAGTATTTTCTCCATAGCAAGAATACCTCTATAGGTTTCTTGTACTTCACTGATCAATTTAAAGAATATATATGTCTCTTTCATTTTTTTTAAATTTCAAACACAACACTCCCTTCAGGAACTGATAAATTTCCAAATACTAATATGGTTTGAAAAAAATCAAAACTGTGCAGAGCCGTTCTGAAAGGAAATAACTGTACGTGTGGGAAAAGAATCACTTGATTTCTCTGTATCCTATTGCAGATTAATTTTAACATCTGAGATCTGAAAAGACTTGTCCGAATTGTGCGTTTATTACCATCATGCAAAGCTGGAAATCTTTCAAGACTAGTTAACCTTTTCCTGGTTTCACATTTTAAAGCAACCCAAAGATTGATATTATGATGTTGAGTGATTTTTCACCTGTTTTAGTTATCATTTCTGAAGAGTATATTGCCTTGCTCTCCATTTTTTCTTCTTCTCAAGGCTGTTTTGTTGGTTTCCATTGTGTTTACTGGAATGTTTTTGCCAGGATTGGTATTATTAGGATCATTGAAAGGGTACCCTAAAGCGTAACATGGAACAAATCCTGGAACTGCTGGAAGCCATATCTTTGGAAAATTCTACACCCCAGGTCATCAACGGTCAGTGAGTCAGTTAACTTTTTTATTGTGAAAACTATTGTTTACTGTTGCTTTTGTTAGTATTTTATTTATTTATAGAATGCCAAATATGTGCCAGGCACTTTCCAGACATATATACAAAGTTCAGAGAAGAGCTTATAGTCTAGGGAGACATGTATTAGGGTTAAGGATGCAGCCAGACTCATAGGCACTATGGTAATAATAAGCAAGTGAATGAACAAGGAATGTTTAGCTCTTGTTGTCTTGGTTCTGTGATTATTTAGACAGTTTTTTTTAATTAACTATAGCCCACCCACCCCCCCCATTTTTTGGGAAAATATTTTCTTAGATAGTCTATGGGAAATGGAGTATACGGAGACACTAGGATTATCAAATCAGAGTGACACATGCCTTATCAATTCCGTCATTTGTTTTCTACTGGAGTGAAACTCAGCAAATCGTAGATTGTAGTTTGATGCCTGTTTCCATGCATAGTATTTGGATAGTTACTATTTCTAAGTAAGGAACTCATATAACAAAAATAGAGCTGTCAAAATGTTTTAATTAAAAAACTGAAGCCACACAGAACTCTTCTTGGGTTCACACATACAAAAGACCACTGCTGGGTTTGGGAAAAAATCTTTTTTGGGCTGTGATGGGTGTGTTTGCTACACATTTGCCCTGAAAGGGTTAATGATGACTCAGAATGGGGATAATTAACCCAACAGGCCACATCTGAGAGGACTCTGGTGGCTAAGTAATCCCCTGACTGAGTGAGGGAGCCTAGATGAGGAGGAACGAGCCGGGCTGGGACTTATAAAGACAGGAAATTGGCAGCAGAGGATGTTGCTGGAAAAGTCTGCAATCACTCCCTGGGAGAAGGGAAGTTCATCTAGGTTGGAAAACCCAGAGTAGGAGGAAGCCAGGAAGGTAGGACAGGGCTCAGGGAAAGGCAATTAAGGTCTTGAAGGGAACAGACTTTGACTTCTGTTTAGAGTGTCCATGAGCCAGAACCCATAGTAGAGGGCTGGCCTGGGTTCCCCTGCCAGCCACTGAGGAGTGGCACTACGAGGCAGTGAATAGGGAGACTGCCTGAATCTGTTTGTGGGAAGAGAGTTTCCAGCCCAAAAAGGAAAACCATTTGGTTACCTGGATGGAGGGCCAAGTCATGAAGAGGCAGCAGCAGTTCATGGAGCAAGAGAGGGGCCATGGCCCCAGAGAGAAAGGCAGAGAGACAGAGTGCAACTGCTGGAAGGGGCATTGACCTTGTGAGCTATTCCCCGAAATGACCAGGAGGAGGTGCCATCCTAGCAGTGAGTAGAGCACCATGTCACATGGGCCTATGAATTTGTTATAGTTCCTGTTTTGAGTTCAATGCAAAAATTCATACCCAGGTCATGAGGTAAGTCACATGATAGGTTTTCTGGTTCCTGACAGACTGATTTTACCCTACATGATCAGGAGAGATTCCCATGATACTGCTCGCAACTAGATTTCACAAGGTCCCCAGGCCTCTTCCCATGAAATCAAAAGAAACAGCCATGAGGAATTTGTAGGGGTAAATTTCAAACTGTTTTGTTTCCAAAGACTCCAGCACCAGCTGCAACCAAGGTCACAGGGAACAATTTAAAGTCTTCCATCATAACTTCATCCCCTATCTGAAGGAGAAGGACCCATTTAGAGCATCACGTCCAACATTATCACTTCATCTGGGGGACAAGAACAGCAGTAACCAAGAGGAGCTTTCACATCTTCCCAGTATCACTATTCATTCAGTTCTGACACTGAGTTTAGGGCATTTTTTCATGGCCATTGCTTGTTGGTTTCCTGTCATCCCACCCCCTCCATTTCCTGCAACACTTCAGCTGCTCAACCGTACTCTCTTTCGCCCATTAAGATTCTCCTCCTCTCCTATATCCCATCTTCCTTACCCAGATGTGTATTATGCAACAATTAATTCTCCTCTTGATGCACACACTTCAGCCTCATTAATTTTAAATTATTTGCATCTAATGAGAGCACAAACCCATTTGAATCATAAAGTCTTTGAATATCGTGAGGACTAATAAGGCATCATAAATGTGCTCTATATTTTAGTTGAGAGATGGACTGCTGACTGTAGGTATATGCTTAAGTATTTTGTTGAATAAGGATGAGCTTAAGCAAGTGCTTAAATACTTTGCCGAATTGAGGCCTAAGTAAGACTTTTTTTTGTCATTAAAACATCCACCTCAAAATTCTCATAATAAAGACATGAAAAACCTAAATATTTTCTGAAAAAAATGAAATACACTAAGCATAGCAACAAAGAAAGTATTATAAAGTAAGAAAGAGTTTCTTCATTCTACAGAAAACAAGAATGGGGTTCTAACATTCATAGGGTATTAGTTGTTTATTAATATTCTTTGCTTTTAATGGTTCAGCAATCTGAGTCTGCTAGGCTGTATATATTTGGGTTACACACATCTATTGGTAAAAAGGTTCAGCCTAATTCTTAGGTTGTTGTAATTATTGTGTGTTGTAAACCTGTTCTTTGCTGCCTTTTTTTATTATATCTGTAACTTGACTGCCCTGTTTTTCAACTTAGGTTGCTATGTTCAGGGGTGCTGGAACAATCTGTACAGTGGGGATGCAGAGAACAATTGAACTATTCCTGTAAATAATGGAAACCACTTCAAGCCAGGGCATGTGGCAGCACCCCTAGCACATCTAATTCCAGCACCTATAGCTATATTAGCAAAAAATAACCAAAACAAAACAACCCCCCCCCCGCAGCTTTTAATGTATTCTGTCACACTTTGTTCCTGAATGAGCTATTTATTGCTGTGCCAATGTAGAGTTCATGTTAGAATGGGCAAAATGTTGTTAATCTTCTATACAAATGGTGAGATGCATGGCTCAGAATTTGCAGCCCTCCTTATACAACTTTGTAAAGGTCTAGATTCAAACAGCAAGAGAGTGAGCAAATACTTGGTATCCTGCTGATCAGGGCTGGCTTTATGACCTGCGGGGCCCGATTCGAATACCCGGCGGTGTTCCGGGGCTTCAGTGGCACTTTGGTGTCAGGGTCCGCTCCGGGTCTTCCACGGCACCGAACGATCCCCCGCTGCTAAAATGCCGCTGAAGACCCCCGGAGCAGACCCCCTGCTGCCGAAATGCCGCAGAAGACCCCCAGAGCGGATCCCCTGCTGCCAGAATGCCACAGAAGATCCCCCGGAGTGGGGCCTTCTTAGGCGTGGGCGGGGGGCCCTCTTACGCATGGGGCCCAATTCTGAGGAATCAGGGGAATCGGCCTAAAGCCAGCCCGCTGCTGATCTGAGTAAATTACAGTTTACAGAAGTAGCAATGACTATTGTTCAATTAATCTGCAGGGGAACTTTCAAAGGACTCCTTTGGATGGTCTGTGGAGGTTTTAGCTGGCCAGTTTTGGATGACCAGAAAATTGGGGGAATTATCAGAGAAGGAGGTTTTTTTTTTCTTTCGATGTAATGTACAGCACTGGATATTAAAGCTGTCTCAGAGTTCTGGACATCCCTTGGTACTCAGCTATTGAGATTACATAAGACTTTACAGCAACTAGATCCTTACTTGCATTAGGAAGATTCGGAGGAGCAATTCTACTTTTTAAATAATACCTACCGGTTATATCACACTTTTCATCAGTAGATCCCAAAGTGATTTC
Organism: Chelonoidis abingdonii; assembly: GCF_003597395.2. Lineage (NCBI taxonomy): Eukaryota > Metazoa > Chordata > Testudines > Testudinidae > Chelonoidis > Chelonoidis abingdonii. Next base: position 108,400,657 of record NC_133773.1, read on the forward strand.
CAAAATAGGTCAGTATCATTATCCCCTTTTATAGATGGGGAAACTGAGGCACATAAATGACTTGCCCAATCTCATCCAGCAGCAGATCCAGGAACAGAACCCAGTTCAGAGTCTCAGTCCTTTGCTCTATCTGCTAGGCCTCACTGCAGAAGCATCGTTTCCATAGCAGATGTGCTATGGAGTCTTACCTATTGTAGGATCTTGTTTCCTTTTCCTAAACAATAGAATATAAAAGGCATAGGACTTCTCCTTAATATTAGCCTCAGATGCTGATTCAGTGATGAAGCAATAAGATGAGCCTTTTTAAATGAGTAGGTTCAGTTTTATCAGTTGCATCCATTGAGGATTCAGAATTTATTTTAATGTATGATTATTTTTAGCCACGGTGAAGTTTGAGGGGGAGGATGTGCAAGCCGCAGGCAGGCATTAAATTTGCCCCCATGCCTGGCCCCATTGGTCTGGCTGGAGCTGCTCCCCTCCCCATCCCCCTTTCCCATATAGAAGTCAAACTATGCCTATGTTTTTAAGGTAGCAAAAAATATTTGAAAATGTTGGAGGAAAAACTCCAAATTATTTTTCATCCCTTCTACCATTCTCAGTACATTGTGTTGTGTTTACTGTTTGGAAGCAGTGCTGCATGGCAAGATACTGCAGAGAAGCTGAAGGCAAAAAAGAAATCCTGGCCCTAACAGAATGTAATTGACTTCAATGAAGTTGGGATATAACCATTTGAGAACAGTGGGCTAGATCTTCAGCTGATGTAAGTCACTCTAGCTCCATTAATGTCAGTGCCGCCATGCCATTTTACACCATTTGAAGTTCTGGCCTAGAATATTCTCATATTACTGCTCTCACTGAATACTCATTGAACTGTTCTTCTGGTATGTAATCAATCTCAGACAAAATACTAAATGACTATGTTAAGATTTAGGATCCAAGGATAAGAGGGCATGGTTTTGCTCACCCCTGTGAGATTGCTGTTGAATTAGATTTTACCATTTGTGATATGTTTAGGTTTACTGTAGAATAACAAGGACACACAAATCGTTAGATATTTGTCAGAATAATTCAAAAATCAAAATAATCTTCAGTTAAATACAATATGATTCTTATTTTCTTTTTTCTCTCTATCCTTTCTCATGGTACATATAAATTACCTGTAACCACAAGCCACATGGGAGTATTTTATTAGTATTAATGTAACTATGAGACAATATTGCATATATTTACCATAAAACATCAGATGTTTTTGTCCAGATTGCTGAAACAGATGACAGCTTCATTGTCACTAGCATTTCCTGAATTGATTGTCAGTGTTGTGGCATGAACAGTATGTTTTAAGTATATATTAGCACAATGAACTGGCAGCTTTTAGGACAATAATCTTTATAAATCTCAATTAGAGAAACATCTACCAAATAATCACAGATCTTAATGAAAGGTTGCAGAATCTGTGGTATATTTTAGCTATCATGTGTCAAAAGCTTTGCTGTTATATGTAAATATGTGTAGGGTTCCATGAAAACAAGATTAATTTCTCAGATTTAGAAATCTGTTGAAAAACAATATACTCATACATAACAGTGGTCCCAGGTGGTGCTGTAGGACATTGGGGATCTCCACCTTAGGATTCCTTCCGGAGTCTAGCAAAGTAATATTTTCCTCTCTATGCTGGTAACTATCTAGAAGAGATTTAGGTTCACTTGGTTCAGTTCTGCGAACCACCCATGAAAAATGCAAGCAAATACCTCTGAGGAATAATTACCTGAGACACAGCTGGCATAAATATACTTGGAGTTGACAACCAAATTAGTAGTGTGTGGGCAGCAAATTAAACATCAGCTCACAAAGCAAAAGGGAAGCGTGATGGAAAAGAGAGGTGACCATCTCTCTGTTGAAAGCACACATAGAATGCTGCGTATGGTAAGTTCTGAGCATATCACTACCAATCAGCACTGTGGGTAGCTGGACTCAACAATCAACTCCGTCCTTCATATCATCAGCAGTGCAGCCCGTACAATTCCAGTGTCCAGCCTTCCGATCCTGGGTTGGCATTGCTCCCCTGCAATTAGGCATGAAAGCAGGGCCCATGCCATATTACTGCATGCAGCCAATTATCAAGACAGCTTACTTCACAGTTGCATCTCAAAATTACATAAAAAATAGTGGCTAAAGTCAAGATGCCCCTTCTCTGAAAAAGTTGAGCATCTCACACTACATCAGACACATTCTTTCTAAGGCCGTGTCTACATTTACCTGTAGATTGGCTCTGCTGCTGCTATTGATGTAGTGGGTGTTGATTTAGTGGTCCCAGTGAAGACCCCCTAAATCAATGGCAGAGCGCTCTCTGGTCAACTGTGGTACTCCAGTGGAATGAGAAGAGTAAGGTAAGTTGATGCAGCATGATTTAGACACCGTGGTAAGTCGGTCTAAACTATGTCAATTCTAGTTATGTTATTCACATAACTGGAGTAGCATAATTTAGGTTGACTTACCACGGTAGCGAAGACAAGGCCTTAAGAACAGCGGAAACAAGTGGTGCTGGAGTGTATTTTGGATTGACTATGCCTTTCTTTGCAGATAAACAGCTCAGATGTGCATCCCCTAGTCTCTCCAGATCAGTTCTTGCATGCCTCTGAGATCCTTCCTCATTACAGTAGGCTATGTTGTGGTCATAGGCGGTTTAACTTGCATCTTTATAATTGGGGCTTCTTGAGTTCCCTTTCCTGCCCCTGTGGAGCTCAAGAACAAACAACATGCCATCTGGTTAAGGACTGCCCTCTTTATAATCTTGATAATGGATGGATGCATTTGACATCTCTGATTGATGTGGCCGTGACTGAGTGGTTACATCACTTACCCAACTTCTGATTCATCTTTTGTGGCATCATAAGCCATATGCCAGAAGAAGTACCATAAAGATGCTAGTAAATTGCATCTTGTCTCTGAAAATATAACTGTGGATGCAAATTAGCACTTTTAAAAATTTATCATTGTCATAAACAGATGGTTAAGGGTTACTGTTTCTTTTATCTGTAAAGGGTTAAGAAGCTCAGTAAACCTGGCTGACACCTGACCAGAGGACCAATAAGGGGACAAGATACTTTCAAATCTTGGTGAAGGGAAGTCTTTGTTTGTGCTTTTTGTTT
>NC_133773.1:108404236-108473854 GCF_003597395.2 Chelonoidis abingdonii
GGGAAAAGGAGGGGGATGGTTAATTTCTCCTTGTTTTAAGACCCAAAGGGTTTGGATCTGGGTTCCCCAGGGAAGGTTTTCGGGGAACAGAAAGTGTGCCAGACACTACATTCTGGCTGGTGGCATCGTACCAGGTTTAAGCTAGTAATTAAGCTTAAAAGTGTTCATGCAGGTCCCCACTTTTTGTACCCTAAAGTTCAAAGGGGGGGGAAAACCTTGACAATCATGATATAGTCACCCATTCATTTCTTTCTGACATGCCGTATCCTTGTATTTCATTATTCCTGTACTTCTGTCTATTTATGATTATGTTTGAGATGGCATATGGATTTCAGCATTCTGTTAATGCTGAATGATATTGGAGACTTCACTGAATATTTTGTTTTTCATTTTAAAAGATGCACCTTCCACAAATATTTCAAACACTGGTGAGGTGTTTTTTTTTCAAATTCCACATTAGGTAAACTTTTAATAGAGTACAAGACTTCCAGTCTGTCATTCATGTTTCTTTCCCTCTATGGAATAAATAACTTGGAAAAAAATATTTATATACTAAAAAATAAAATAAAATGAAAAACCTTACTTGCCTTGTTGACCCATTTCTCATGGCCTATAACATGCTAACAAGTATACTAGCACAGCAATTTAGTTTTTTATGATATATTATTTACGAGAAGCTTTTTAGGCACCAATCTCGGTTAGCTAAAGATTTTTTAAATGCACTCTTTTGGCTATTAAAAGACTGAAAAACACAATTTTTTTTCTTTTTGCTGTTTCTGGAATATCAAATTTGCTTCACTGCTCAGCACAAAAATATGAAGTTAATATGTTTAGATAATAGATCTTTTTTCTGTTCTGGCCAAATTATATTCTATGCAAAACCAGAGGAGTTTGGGCAAAAGTGGCTGTAAGCCATCCTTCTGCTTCTCCAATTCTAGGGTTTATTGGGTCCTGTGCCAGTTTCTTAAGGCTATTGTGACTTATGTCCAGCTGCCTTTTGCCCTTCCATTAGCTGGTGATCAATGAAGTATAGGCATGCCCCTATTATACTAGTCTAGTCTGTTCAGTTTTTTATCCTACATCCATCATTGTGGTATCTGAGCACCTACCATTATCCCCTGGAGAAAAAAAGTGGTGGCATAAGAGCTATTACAAAAAGTATATACCACCTTAGAATTACCCTAAGAAGGGCTGGATACGTGGGATTTATAGCTGCTTTGTGACATCACAGTGGCACAACTTAACTGGAACGGGAGGCAGGAATTGGTTCAATATGTGCAGCTCAACCCTGTATCTATTCAAATCAGTGGGAGTTTTGCAACTAGCTTCAGTGAGACAGGACTGGGCACTTCATTGTAGCCAAGGTTGTAATTTCTTCATTACAGTTTAACTGTTGGTGGACAAGTTGAGAGATAATTAAAACAACAGGCGACCTTCACTGAAGCAAACCTACAGCTTTACTGGTAGTTTGGTTTTGCTGTTTTTAATTTTTCACTAAATGTTTTCATGTCTCTACATGTTTTCTTACTGACCAAAGTGCTGTTGTGATTTGTGGAGACAAGAGAGAATGTATAAACTGGATAAAATAGATTTTAAACAAGATGGTAAGAATTGGACTCTTGCAGGAGAGCTGAAACTGCTTCAGATGGTCTGGCCCAGTAAAGAAGTTGGTTCAACTAGCAAACATCTAAAGAAAGCGACACACATTGTCACTTTGCAATGTGATTAATACTATTTCTCTAGACACAGGGGAGGAGATCATAACTTCTTACTGAGATTTGAACCTTAGCGTTCATAAACTGAGCAGCTAGCATGAACCCTTCTAAGCTTAATTACCAGCTTAGATTTGATCTCGCTGCCACCAGCCAAGTGATTTCCAGGACTTGGCTCCCTCTCTGGTCTCCCAAAACCTTCTCTGGGAGACCCCAAGACTCAGAAGCCCTGAGTCTTACCACAAAGGGAAGTAAACCCCCTCCCCTTGTCTCCTCTTTATCTCATCCCCAGCTCCCCCTCCCTGGGTTATCCTGGCGATACTGTACTTAACTCCTTGAATGCAAAACAGAGACGGCAATTTACCTTCCCCCCTGAGGCTATGCAGATTCAAACCTAGTCAAGCTAACACAAAGAGATTTCCCCCTCCTTCTTCCTTAGCCTTAACCAGAGAAAAACTCAAACAGGTTTTAAAAAGAAAGCTTTATATAAAAAAAAGAAAGAAAAAAGACATCAAAATATTCTCTGTATCAAGATGACAATAATACAGGATCAATTGCTTAAAAGAAAAAATGAATAAACAGCCTTATTCAAAAAGAGATACAATTTAAACATTCCAGCAAACTACACACATGTAAATACAAAACAAAACATATAAAAGCCTATTGTTTTGCTACCTTTGTACTCACAACTTTGAAACTGAAGATTAGAAGCTTGAAGATAGAAAGAAGCCTCTCATAGCCGAGAGACAGACAAAAGACTCAGACCCAACATTCCCTCCCTGAGTTTTGAAAAAATCCAGTTTTCTGATTGGTCCTCTAGTCAGGTGTTTGGTTCCCTTTCTTCCCTTTACAGGTGAAAGAAACTTTAACCCTTAGCTATCTGTTTATGACAAGCATTGACTAGGTAAAGCTAAAATATAGGTCCAGATTCACTGCTTTGCTGAGTTTATACTCAGTGAAGCAGAGAGGGGTGGGTTTTGATCCATGAATTGTTTTCTTCTATCATGGCCCTACACAGGTAAAAGTATCCTGCTGACTGCTCTAATCTGCATCATATGGCCACTATCCTCAAAATTTTCCCTGGATTCTCCCCACCCCAGTATGCCTCTGCTCTGGACTTGCTGGGAGGAGCATAGAAACCATCTCCACTCTACCATGCTGGGTAAATCCCTTTCCAGGAGGAAGCAACCATTTTCTGTGGTGTGTGCAGACACACAAACTTAATAAGTTTAGAGAGTAAGTTTGACCTCATGTCTTCTGAACCAATTATCTTAAATGTGGCTAAACTCACAGCGTGTTGGATCAGTGACAGACAGATGTCAGATAAAATCAGACAGATTTTTTGTGAAAGATGGATGGGAGAACAACTCTTCAATTCTGAGCAAGATGGCACAGCAACATGAGCAGAGAAGTACAAAATCTTCCACATTTTATGGGGAAAGATGTTTGTGAATGTTTGCATCTGAACAGTTCTAAGGGTTGCAGGTTCTGAGGCTCATAAAAGTTCACTTTTAAATAAATTCAGTTTTATCATAACTGAATCTTAGTTTGAACCCATAAACAGGGTTTGATGTAGAAAAATTCATGTCATTTCACACAGGCTTAATTCACCAGAACTTGAAGTGAAACTCGGCCTCAGTTCTGATGTCACAATATAGTGCTGATCTTAGGAACATCATTTCACCCTCTAAAAGTGGGAAATAATTATAATGTGAGAGGCAATTAGATTGTAAGTTCCTGGCATGGATCAGGTTTTCCTGTGTGTTTGTACAGCATCTAGCACAATGGCTCTCCAATTCTGATGGCTCTCCAATTCTGATTCCCACAATAAATGTGTTGCCATGATTAGGAAGGGGTGGTTTCTTCCCAATTTCTAAGAAATGGTCTTTATCATGGGAGGTCGGGGGTGGGTTGCTTCTTTTTGAAGCAGTACAGGTCTCTTCTCTGGAGACAGACTCTGCTGCTTCCATGCTGGAGGGTGGCCTGTTCTCTTCCCCTGGTCTGATGCCTGAAACTATCCGAGCAGGGCCACAGCTTCACCTGCTAAAAAGAAGAAAATAAAATAAATGTACATACTTTATAACAAGATTGGCCATTAATTTACCCTGATACTCCCCCTTATACTAACAGGAGGAAGCATAGTCCTGGGTTTAGTACATTGCCCTGGGATTTGGGATACCTAAGTTCTTCTCCCAGTACCCCAGTTATACATCTGTAAAACGGGGATGATACTAATAAAAATACCTCCCTAATTCACAAGGCTGTTGTGAGGATAAATTCATTCATGTTGAAGAGTTGCTTATATACTATGGTCATGGAGCCATAGAAGTACCCAGATAAACAAATCAATTAAAAAAAATAAATCCAGCTGTACTTTAATGACACAGAAACACCTGGGTTTTTCTTTTTACATTACTGAGCATATTTGTTATGGGATATTGACTTATTTTGGCAGCATTGCAAAGGCCCAGGACCTGCAAACACTTACACTCCTGCTTTACTTTAAACGTGTGAGGAGTCCCCAGTGAAATCAATATTATGACTCTCATGTGTAAAGTCAAGCACATGCATAAGTGTTTGCAAGATTAGAACCCTAAGCTGCATTGCAACAGGGCACATTCTGAATAACAATGAGCACATGAGTATCAGCAACAGGAGATAAAATCATATTAGGTTTGTATTACATGAGAGGTAATGTCAGGGATAAACCTTAATCACAGACTACTATTTTTGTCTACTATTAAATGAATGCCTTGGCATCAAAAAGTAGAGACAAACATGCTAGTACATTTATTTTCAAAACAGCAGAAGTTAACTTGGAACTCTGTTCTATTCCAGTAGACTTTATTTCTTTTACACCAAAAGATCGACGTTGATGTCATCATTTTGTCGGAAGGATACAATATAACGGCATTTCTTGACTTTACTGTTAATTTGAGTAGCTATATGATGACAAGCGTAGAGAACAACCTTTTTATGTGATCCAGCCAATCAGACAGCAGCTGGTCCATAAAAGTGTGTTGTTTTCTTTTATGTACAGATACAATTCTCTTTTTATATAAAATACTATTCTTTACTGAGTACATTGGTTTCTGCTTAATTCAAGCATGTGAGTGGGGGAGATTTTATGTTTGTTTGTTTATTTGTTTTCATTTCCATCAAAAATAGTGTAAAACAGCCTTTTAGCAGTCACTTATGCTCACACCAATTAAGTTGGGTGTTATGTTAGATTGAGCTAATGTAAAGGTTTCTAGTAAGATGAATGTATTTAAAATATCACACATTCAGGAGTAAATTCAAAACCTAAGAAACATGCTCTTTTAAATTTGCACTTTGAAATCTATTGATCTAGGTTTCTGATAGTGTTACATTTCAAGGATGTATTAAACACTGGCCCATGCTGGGAGGAATTCAGACGGAGGGGCAACTGTGCTACACCATTAAGTGATGAAGTATACACTCCCCGATACAGCTAACCAACTCTGCTCCACTCCATCCCTCCTCTCTGGAAGAAAATGCAATTGTTTCTGACACCTGTGTATGACCGACAATGGGAAAGACTCCTTATCCCCAGTTCTGCACCTGGACAGGATTTTGCTACATCCTGACTTTAAGTGTTAGAATACAAATTGTACTATAGGCAATTGCATTATAGACAGACATAGTGGAGGACTCAGCCATATGTCCAGCACAAGCACCATTCTGCAGTTCCAGAACAGGAAGGTTTAGGAAAGGTGGCTGCAATGCATTGCTAGGCTCTGTTTACTGTTGCTCTCTGCAGGAGTATAATGTGTTTTGGACTAACACTTGCTGGTGACTGCAATATACACACTTTCTAACTATGGATTTATTTGAGTCCCTTGTGCACAAGGCCATTCACCATAAGGATGTGGCACAAAGGACAGAAGATTAGCCAGCTGTTTATCCTTGAAACCTGTCGAATGTTCAATAGGAATCCCGATTAGCACAAATAAATCAAAATTAGGAAATTCTGAGTGCGATTCTGAAGGAAATGATGATTCACCTTTGTGCTTGTGCCTTGTGCTCTAGGACTGCTAAGCAGTCTTATGCCCAACACTTGCAGGTCATTTTGGCTCTAGTCCAATGGAAAGACTGTGGCTTTCTTTATGCACACAACTAGAGCAAAAGCTATCTCTCACACCTTTTCTTACCGCATTTAAGAGAGACATTCTTCTAGGCAGCACTGTCCAGTAGATTTTCTGAGATATAAGTGTAAAAATAATGCAGCTTAGATAAAACAATCAAACTACAGAAAGTTCACTGCAGACAAAACAAACTTACAGATACATTGAGCATGAAATGTCTGGTATGGATACCATAACAATCTTTTCACACTAGCCCTGCCCTAAGATTACAAGGTACCTATGGGAAAACAGGTAAAATATATGTTGGAAATCTCTTCTAACAACAAAACCATTCATAAAGACTCTGTCAATGTAAATACCAAGCATCCCCTGTCAACAGAAATGGTGTGACTGCCACACACCAAGGGCAAGGGCTTCGAGAGTAGGCAGAGGATGGATACCATCTTTGCCGCACAGAGATCAGCCTCATAGAAGCTGCCTGTGTAGCACTAGACAGGGATTGAAAAGGGGGAATGTGGTACTGATGGGTTGAGGGGCAAGGCTGAAGGATCCACTACTAGGATTTTTCAGAGCCAGCCTGTCAATATGTCTAACTAGGACTGTATACAGTGCTCCTCACCATGGTATCTGAGAAGCCATTGGGACAGAATAGCATTTACATCTCTGTGGTTTCTTTGTGAAGATTCCTCTCCCTTGCCTTTCATCCCAAACAACTGTCCAGTGCCCAAGTCATCTACTCAGACCAGTCATGGGAAAGCTAAAAGGCTAATTTTCTTCCTGGTTCTTAAAATATACAGACTGGTGTTTTATTAGGCTATCTTTTCCTTTGTCATTCATTCCTACGCACATTGGGACTTTATATCCTTGTCAAACATTACTTTGATTGAGAGGCTGGAGTTAGTTTCATTTGTGAGAGAGATTTGAATTCAGGATCAAGAACCCCTTTGTATATTTTTCTTTTACTACTTCTTTTGTGTTGCTTGAGATTGTAAGTAAAACCTTCCGTAGGCATATCTTTAGTAAAACTTTATTAACATATAAATTACAAGTTCATGCTGGGGGAGGTCATTTGTACAGTGAAGGGCAGTATGCTCCCTTTAATGATTGCTAGAAAACATCAAAGTACGATCATATTTAAAAATAGAACATATTCATAATATCTACAGTGAACATCTATCTTTACATGCAAATCTTTGCTCATTTTTGCTCATATCCAGTGTGAATGACAGCACGCATTTTGAGAGGCATTGACTCAGATGACTTACTGGGTATCTTTTCTAAGTAAAATCTGATATTTGATAAAGTACAATCTGTGGAATTTATTAATCAAGAGCAAAAGACCTCCAAAGAAGCAAAATATGCAAATCAGTTCCCTCACATTGTGGTAATAATAACAAAAGTTTATTTTACGTATTTTGGGGAATACTGAGCTAATAAACTTGGCTATAGTTAGCATATTGTAACCAACATAGTTTGATGGCGATGGAGTAAATGGGACCTAACAAGTTTCCTACACCAATAGCTTGTCAGTTTTGCTAGAATGTTAGCAAGTTACTTCAATGTAAAACTATAGAGCAAGTGGAAAAAGAATTCATCAGAATTCTGTATTAGATAGAGTAAAATGCATGTATTACAATGCTGTTTTAATTCACAGGTGTGAAAAGAGATCCTATCTGGTCATTCAAGAGCTTTAGCTGAAGAGGTGGCAGTTCTCTTGACACATACAGAGAGTCAGGGTCAAGGTTCTAGTAGAAAAATCCCCAAGGGATCAATTTCAGTTGTATAATGTGAATATGCAGCACAAGAAGAGATCTGTATCTTAAATATTTGTATAATTAGGGTTGGCTGAGCCAGCTTGGGGAGAAAACCTGTGAAAACATATATAGCATAAGCAACTCAAGACATTGACTAGAGTGGGGAAGAATAATACATGTATGCATCACTAGTAGACTTACAATATAATGGTCACTGTAGCCAATCTTGTTTGAGATCATAAAACAAGAGCACAGGCATTTTGGACTGGACTTGTTATGGAATAGAAAATATGCACATCTATTATAATTGGCCATTTCGTATCCCTCAGTTTCTTAGATGACTTTGAACTTTAGTAGGACCTGGCCTCATAATATACTAGTGTTTGTTGTGATGTATCCAGTGCACAAATAAATAGAAGTTACACTTATAACCAGACAGGATATTAGATTGTTTTGAAGACTGGTAATGAGATCCAATTTATAACTATCTTCCTAGTATAGAATGAACAGATCATGTTACTATCTGATGACGCTTCAGTTGTCAATGTAGATTGAATTAGTGGATTTTCTCCAGTTGCTAGAGAACAGTATATAATTTCACATACTTCCATTAGTGGCTAATTTTACTTGGCACCATTGATACTGTTGTGGAAAATTGACCACAAGGTTGATTTTAGATCAGACAGCCTGAGGCTCCTTTATTTTATACAAGCATATATGAAGGGAGAGACAGCATAGCCCCACACAAGAGGCAGGCTGCTCTGTTTTCTACAAATTTTACCATGCTTATAAAGGTTAAAACTGCAAAACATAGTATGCTGGTTACACATGTTATTTGCCTTATTTGGAATATAATGTTGATAACAAGCAAGCTGACCAATTAATTTTCCATCTATGGCAGAACCCCAATTTTCCATCTATGGCTTTTCCTGTTATTGTCTTTGCCAGTCAAGTCTGCGGTTTGACTGTTCTAACACCGTTTTTGTAGTCCCGACAGCAAGCTCAGCTGTTGTAACTTAACAGATCTCCTGGTTCCCCTTTATCCAATTCCAGTTCCTCTTTTTGGGGCCCTGACCACCTTTCTGTCCCTGCATGCCCTTTATACAGACAAACAAGCTAAGCAGAAGCTCTAAATTTTGCTTTTAGCTAAAGGCTTAAGGCCTACAGGGAAAAGGCTTCAGGCCTACAACAAGGGAAGGGTTGACTTTTCCCTGTCAATGCCAAACTCAACATAAGTAGCAACGGATCAATGACCATGGAGGCTGAACTACCATCTCACTGCTATAGGTGGTCTTTCCAGAAAATGTTTGAGACATATTAGCAGCTGATCAAGATTGTACAGCCATATTGTGAACTGTTGTACAGATAAGCTGGTTACCTTTATTTCCAGTGTTGTCAATCTGTCACTTTTTCCCATGCACTCAATTCACTTTACAAAAATGGCAAATCGAAAGCCCTCCTCAAAATCTAATTGGGTTTTGAATTGAGACTTTTCCATCCTTTATAATTACAAAAGAAGCAAAAAAAGGGGGGAGGAGATTAGATAATTTTGAGTACCATATATATTAATATCTGGAATTCCAATTTTAAGACTACTTTATTTGATAAAAATGCAACAGTTAATGTCCTTAACTTTAAAGTAACATGGAGTTACTTTAACATATAATTAACATATATAGTTAGGGAGTGGGAAAGATGTGAAGAACTTTAAACCATACCATTATATATGTATTGGGAGCCAGGGTGGTCTAACATATAAGGCACCAGACTGGGTGTCAAGAAACCTGGATCCCATTCCCACTTCAGTCAGTGACTTACTGTGCGACATTGTACGAATCACTTCACACACACACGCACACACACACGCACACCTGTGAAGCTGTTTCCCCTCTCACCCCTTCTCTTTCTTTTCTAGTCAGATTGCAAGGGATTCTCTCTTACTGTGTATCCAGTCTTGGCTGTGATCTATACTCTCTATTGCAGTACCAATAATAAACAATAATGGTACAAACTGGCACTTGGGCAAAGATTCCAAAAGTTAGTGGGAATTTGCCATAGTTTTAAAGACCAGAAGGGACAATTAGGATCATCTGGTTAGACCTCTTGCATAACACAGACCATGGAATTCCATACAGTAATTACTGCAACAGTCCTACAACTTCTGTTTGAGGTAGAGCAAAACTTTCAGAAAGACACACAAACTTTATTTAAAGATTTCAAATACTTCTCCAATGATTCATTATCATCAGTGTTAATAAATTGTGTCGTATTTACAGTCTGATTTTTTCTTGCTTTGGCCTTTCTCTTCTAAATTAAAGGGCCTCTAGGTGCTGTAGTGGGGCAGTTGCCCCATACCAGGAAGAGGAAGGGTTAAAGCAGGCCACAGGGAGTCTGCACAGAAACCTCCAGTTAGAGGAAGGCTCACTAAGTGAGCCAATCAGGAGGTGCCTTGTTGCAGTGGCCAATCAGGACAAGCAGGGGCATACATAAAGGACTGCTCAGCAGAGCAGAGTCAGCCACTCCTTGGCCTGCTACGGAGAAGGACTGCCTGCCTAGGAGCACCATGGTTAGAGTAGTGCTGGTCAGGTAGCAGAGCAGACTGAGGCCTTGAGGAAGGGCAGATAAGGTGCTAGGGCTGCCCCCTCTTGCCTTGAGGGAAGTGGCCAACACAGATTGCAGTTTGCCCCTGGAGCAAGGGACTAGACTGGTGACTGCAGCAGGCCACTGAGGTGAGTGGCTGGACTATAGATTATCAGTTCCCCCAAAAGTGGTGGAGACAGCTGGAGGGCTGTGCCCAGAAGTGGATGCTGTGGTCCATGGAATGATGTGGGTCACAGAGTGGTAGAGACAGCAAAGTGGGAGTAATGGTGAGCGAGACACCACCAGAGGAGGGTGTCCTGAGGAAGGACTTGAGCTAATTCCAGAACAACCAGCAAAAGGTGCCACGGTAGTGAGTCTCCCACCACTACAGGTGCATATAGTCTGTGATCAAATCACCTCTTAAAATATTCTTTGATAACTAAATAGACTGAGTTTTTCATGTTTCTCATTGTTTTACAGACCTCACGTTATTCTAATACCTCATGTCTAAATCTTTTTCCAATTTTTCATTCTTTATGAAATATGGAGAGCAGAACCAGACACACTATAACAGTAATGGTCTCACCAATGCTTCTAAAGTGGTGATAACACCATCCTACTTCTACTTGATATTCTTCTGTTTAGACTTCCAAGCATCTTATTAATACATTTAATATGTGCTAGATTAGCTGATCTAGATTTTTTAAAAAAATCTATTTCTTATTCAACTTTTTTTTATTTCCATGCATCGATCACAAAATGTTCTCAGTGAGTGTTTGATACTTGAGATATAAAATTCAAGATATGTTTGCCAAGTAAGTCATGTAGTAGTGTATCTGTTTCTCGATGGATCGGATAAATGTAGCTCTTATAAATCCCAATTCATCAAGATACTTAGGAATATGCCTGACTTCAAGAGCATGAAGTCCAATTAAAACACCGGTACTACTCATGCACTTACTCTTAGGCACATATGCTTAAGCAACTTGTTGAATCTGAGCAATAATCAGGAGGAGGAGAGTTTCAAAAAGCCACTGGAGATTGTGATTTTTCAGGAAGGAATCACAGAAAAGTAGTTTTGGAAATTGTAGAATATCTTCAGATTTTCTCCTCTGAGCCTTAGAGTTCTTAACCTTGCTAGAAAAGTTCGACTACTAAAAGATTTATTGGCTGGTGACAACATTAAAAGGTATTTTTTCTTCTCACATGCACATAAATTAATCAGAAGTGCATATAAAATCTTAGCTATCAATGTTGTGTTCCCATAGTTGTTTTCATTCTGAATCCTCCTTCACTCTCTTCAGTGCATAGGGTATCTGCCAGTTTCTGCCATTATTTTGAACTTATGCTAGTCTGTTCAGGCTTCTGTGTGTCATGTCGATGAATTTGGCTTATTTTTCATAGTTCCATGTAATGGTTCTATAGGTCACTCCTTTTTCTCTTTCATGGTGTGTTCATATTATCACTTGCCATGAAAGTTGTGTTGGTGGCATCCTTAAAATGTGTCCTAAATATGTCCATGATCATCTTCTTACCGTATTTGACACTTTAGATTTGTTTGCTCACCTCTGAATTTCTGATGTTGCAAGAAACTCTTTCCAATGGACTCTGAAGATCTTCTGCAGTCATTTACTTTGGCATGAATTGATCTTCTTATAGACTCATAGACTATAAGATCTGACTTTAAGGGCAGAAGGGACCAATATGATCATCTAGTCTGACCTCCTGCACAAAGCAGGCCACAGAATCCTACCCATCCACTTCTATAACAAACTCCTAACCTATGTCTGAGTTATTGAAGTCTTCAAATTGTGGTTTGAAGACCTCAAGCTGCGGAGAATCCACCAGAAAGTGACCCATACCCCACGCTGCAGAGGAAGGCGAAAGGCCTCCAGGGCCTCTGCCAATCTGCCCCGGAGGAAAATTCCTTCCCGACCCCTAATATGGTGATCAGCTAAACCCTGAGCATGTGGGTAAGACTCACCAGCCAGCACTCAGGAAAGAATTCTCTGCAGTAATTCAGATCCCATCCCATCTAACATCCCATCACAGACCACTGGGCATACTTACCTTTGCTGTAATCAAGAATCAATTACCAAATTAAGCCTATTTCTCATATATCTCCGTTACTTATCAAGCTTGTCTTAATCCGATGTGTCTTCTGCCCCACTCTCCTTGGGAGCCTGTCAGACTTCATCTCTACCGGTTAGACCTTCGTTCTTATTTCATGTCTAAATTTCCTATGTCAGTTTATCATTTTTTCTTTGTGTCTACATTGGTTACTAATCTTATATCTCTTCCCTCCCTTATATTAATCCCTTCTGCTATATTTATTAACGAGCGCGCATATTCCCCCTAACCTTTCTTTTGGTTGGGCTAAAAAGCAAGCTCTTGTTTTCTTTCATAAGACAGGTTTTCCATTCCTCAGATCCTCTAGTAGCCTGTTCTGAACCTGTTTCCAGGTTTGAATTCTCCTTCTTAAACATGGCAGACGAACGCACACAGTTATTCCAATGAGGTCTCACCAGTGCTTATATACGGTACTTATACTCCTTATCTTTGCTGGAAATACTTCTCGCCTGATGCATCCTAAACATGATTTTGTTTTTAATGGCCATATCACTTCTTGGCGTTCATTAGTCTGTGATCAACCAAATATCCAGCGGTCCTTCTCCTCCTCTGTTGCTTCTCATGATGTTGTCCCCATTTAAACTTAAATTCTTCTTTTATTCCCTAATGCTGACTTGCACTTTTCACTATTGAATTTCATCTTCATTCTATTACTCAGGGTCTCAAGGTTATTCAGATTCTTCCTGTTATGGTCCGGTCCTTTCTGTGTTAATACCTCCCAGCTTTGTTTGTTATCCGCTAACTTTATTAACACATTCCCTGCTTTTTGTGCCAAGGTCAATATAAAAGGTTTAATAGATTGCGTCCCAAACTTCCTTGGGAAACTCACTGTAACTCTTCCAGTCCTGCAGTTCACCCTTCAGTACGACCGTTGATAGTCTCCCCTTTTAACCAGCTTCTTCTCCACCTTTCAATTTTCATATTGATCCCATCTTATTCCATTTAAATATACATTCCCCTGTGGAACCGTGTCAATGCCTTACTGAATCGAGGTAATTAGATTAATGATTTCCTGCTAAAATAATCTGTCACCTTCTCAAAGAAGGAGTATTCAGGTTGGTTGTCTGATCTTCTTTTTTTGATAACCATGTTGTATTTGTCCCATTCACCATTAACTCAATGTCCTTAACTACTTTCTCCTTCAAAATTTTTTCCAAGACCTTACATACTACAGATGTCAAACTAACAGGCCTATAGTTACTCGGATCACTTTTTTTCCCTTTCTTAAAGATAGGAACTATGTTAGCAATTCTCCAGTCGTACGGTACAACTCCTGAGTTTACCGATTCATTAAAAATTCTTGCTAACGGGCTTATCAAGTTCTGTGTTAGATTTCTATCACTCCGCTACATAATGGAGGATAGACGTGATACCAATGTTAAAAATTTGTATTTTTGCGTCAGTGACAATCATGTTACTTTTCTAAATCTTTTATTTGCCCTTTTTAATATTCATTGCTTGACATCTAGCATGGGTCACCCCATCATTGCATTCTTCCTTGGTAAAATGACTTATTTCTTCTAGAGTTTCTTCATCCACTTTAATGGTTACTTTGGGGACACTGATAGCCATATACGTTGTCTTCCCCTTGTTGATGAATAAACCAAATTGTTTTGCCAAAAGCTGGATGTTTTCTTCCATTAAGTGATTTATTGAACTAGCAGGACAGTGTCATAAAAAAAATGAGGTCACCCAATTGTGCTTTGTCATTTTACCATAAAATTCCTTAGTTGCTTTCTGTGATTACTTTCCTTATGACTAGGTGAATTACCAGAGGGGACATAACCCTTGTCTTATTCCAGTTGTCACAGCAAACTATTGGCTGATGTTTTCACCATATCTGCCTGCACAACAGTCATTATGATATCAATCTTTGATGGTTCTAATTATTTTTACTGGTACAATAGAACCCCATTTATCTGAGCCTCTGTTATCTGGTTCTCTGTATTAACCAAACTGAGTGGCAGGGCTCAGGCTGTTAGCCCTACCACCCCTGGAGCTGACAGCCTGAGCCCCACTGTCCCAAGGACTGACAGCCCATGCCCCGCCCATTCTCTGGATTACCCAAACTTTGGTTTATCTGAACTGGCCTCAGTCCCATTAGACCATAAATGGGCTCTCACAGTATTCTGTAATATTCCATAATTTTCCAAAGATTGTTTCTGTGTGTGCTGTCAAAAGCCTTTTAGAAAGCTATAAAATTTATCACAAGAGGTGTTTGCCACTCCACATTATGCTCTCTGATATGCCTGAGAACAACAGTATGGTCTGCATGTGTTCTCAGTGGTCTAAAACCTGCTTGTTCCTTTTTAAGTTGAAGATCTGTTTGTTTCTTGATAAGTTCCAGGATGATATTGAAAATGATTTTCCCAGACAATCAGAGTAATGTGATTTCTCTTCAGTTGTTGCACTTGCTAAGGTCACTCTTCTTTGGCAATTTTAATATAAGGCCTCTCTTCCACTGAATTGGATTCTTTCCTTCATTCCATATTCTATCCAAAAACACATGGATAGCCTGGAAGGCTGTTTTGTCATTTGCTTTAAGCATCTCTCCACTTGTCTCTCCACTTTAAGTCTTTTCCTTTTGTCTCTCTACTTGTCTGGCCTAGTTTAATTTTCTCTCAACCACAGTGATGGTCCATAGATGGAAAAATGCCTTTTGTGAGAGGCTTTTGCATAGTTCAGCTGTACCACTGTACTATCTAATCTATCTAGTTTTTTATATTACTGCTTATGCTTGTGACAGAAAGAAAGAAGATTTAACATTTTTCTAAACCTACTATTCTGCTACAAAGTAATTGCATTTTTATGCATGTTCCCAGTTGCACAGGGTTCAGTTTATTGCTCTGTACAAGAATTTTGAGAGGTTTGCCGAGGTCAGAGTAATTTCAACAGAGCCACATACTGCTGGAATATGCAGTTCCATTGAAATCAAAATGCTTCAAAAAATTGGATTGTTTTCTCTGAAATTTAGTTTCAGAAGAAAACCAGAAAACCAAGTTCCAACCATGTCAAAATATTATGGTTCAACATTTATTTTCAGAATGAAATGTTTTGATTTTTCATTTTGAAATAACATTTTTTTTTAAATTTTGTTTAGTTTGAAAATTTTTCATTTTGAAATAATATTTTTTAAAAATTTTGTTTACTTTGAAAGATACTATATGATGTAATACAAAATAAACAGTCAAATATTGAAGAACAAAATGTTTTAATCAATCTGATCTTTTTTTTCAGAATTTTCTTTCAGAGAATTTTGGTCTGATTAGGAATGAAGCCAAATTTGAAATCTCAGTCTTTCTCTAAATGAAACTTCTGTCCTCTGCACAGTTCTAATTTTGGGAACCTTGTACCCTGACTGCATTAGTATTTTTCATAAGAGAAAAATTCTTAACTGTATTTTGTGGCTGTCAAGGCTGATTCCCAACTCTAGCACTCCAAGTGGAGAAGGTGGGGCCCATGAGGATTTTAAAAATTAATATTGGCCACTCCAGGCTTGTATTAAACGCCCAAGGTTACAGCTTCTCTCTGATGGGTAGATGCTGCCACCACCCAAATGCAAAAAAAAAACATCTTTGAAACTAGGAAGGTGCACTTGGGAATTCCTCCCTGTGGGGTACCCTCTCTGTGGGATACCCTCAAGCCCTTTCACCTTCCTTCTGGGGAAGAGCTGAGAAAGAAAACAAAGGAAATCAGCTGTTGCCACCAGCTAATTAAACAAGATATACACAAACCTCTTAGGACACAAACCCAATCCTGTTCTTAAAAAAGGTAAATTTTATTAAAAACAAAAAAGAAAATAAATCTGGAACTTAGGCTATTGCTAGATTTAAACAGAGCAAATATAATAATTAAGCATCAAGAATGGTTTTCTTAAGGTCCAGCTTCATGTTGAATATTCATGGAAAGTGAACATAAAAAGAGTATAAATTAGAAAGTAAATCCTCTCTAAAAGTCAAGTGGATATTTATAGCAAAAAAGTTTTTGCAGTACTGTTTTTGCCCAGCTCCAGGATGTTGTTATGCTTCTTAAAACTATTTATACGAAAATTATAAAATTGCTCAGATTAGTAGACAGCCCTTATCTAGTGTGTACCCAATCTTTTTCTTACTTGAGCAAAACTCCACATTGAAGCCACTGGGAGTTTTCCTAAGGAAGGTCGGAAAGATTGTTCTCTGTGGATCTTTCACCATGTGTCGTTGTAATATGCTTGGAAAACGACTTTCATCCACAACCATTGGCTAGTCGGAAATGAGAATAACAGTTTAGTACTCTCCGCAGCTAAAGGAGTCACTCCTTAAACTCAAGGGGCAAATCTGTGCCTAGTTGTTGAAAGTTTCATATTCAAAACTTACTTGCAGTCCATGGGAATATCATTTACACCTCTCTAAAATGAGTTGTAAAACATTACCAAATCAGAATTCTCTGAGTATTGTGCACTGGTGTAAATGACAATGCAAATTACAAGACAGTGGAGGCTTGGATCCTATGTGTCATTTTCTCAGCCATACTTTCTTCTTCAACCATACTTCTCACATCTTGTATATTCATAGAATTCCTTTAAAAGAAGTCAAGCAGCCATGGAGCCTATCCTACACAAAAAATATGGCAACAAGGAGATATTATTTTAAAGACAAATCCTTACTATATTCACGACCATATCCTAAAGTACCCAGTTTATAAAGAATTTATGGACATGTTTTATTTATGGAATGCTGTGACAGTTACATACGAGAGATATCATGCAGAGAACTGAATATATGGCAGAGAATTTTGGTATTTCTAACAAATATAGCCCTTAAGACAAACTCATTATGCTCTTCTAAAATTGATAAAGACTATAATAAACTCCAGCACCTGTTCATTTTCTTAAAGGAATACCAATTTGTCTCAATGTTCTTTAGTTCTAACAAGTAAGAAATATGCACTTGGAAGACATGAGACTATTTGAACTGCAGTGAACAGATGCTTGATGTTTTAGTGTATTAAATTATATATGATGCATGAATTTTTCTATCCATTAATGTGCAAATTGCAACTGAAATTGGGCACAGTTTTTGTCTGTCCCATACCCCAAAGAAAATGACCAGTTAAAAGATGCATCTATTTTTATGCCTATATGTACTCTGTTGCCTGATCTTTAGATTATATATTAATTATATTGATTACTTAACAATCCCCAGTTATCACTTTAATGATTGACAGGTTCTTTCAAGATCAGGCCCAGTATTTAAATTATGATATAGTTGGGAACCCCGATGTGCACAGCTGCAGCACTCACTATAGAAACTCTTTTATATTTACAAATATAGTTTACGAATATATTTAGCACAGTCACAAACACCCCCAGCTCAGTAAGGTAGATAGAGATAGTATAGAATATACATCTGCATATCCATATACTCATACCATCTCCTGTATAACAACCTGAAATGTTAGCGATCGTCTTCCTCATCACCTGCTCCATCATCACCAGTGGCTATCATTCTGTCACCTCCCAAGGACTACATCTCCTTCTACCGCCCCTGTGCTGGGATGTCACTTCTATAACATGTTATGCTGACTCCATTATGTTTGATGCATTTTTAGGAGGGGATTTTTCCTCTTTTCCTTATTTATATTTCCTCACCTTACTAATGTTGGAGTGTTCTTTTTCTATAGGTTACTATATCAATAATCTCAACTTATTATCATATACGTCAATTTGTTACAATGGCCCTTTTGTGGTTAGGTATCACATTTGTTATTTCTGTCCTAACTGGTTATTTTGGCTCATTCCAAGTGTTAATATACCTGTTAAGTTTAAAAAGGTATAAACTTAGGAAGCCCTCTATGTCAATCTACTTCAATGCATCCTCTCTGATAAAGGTCGCAGCCATATATAGACCCTATGCTTTAGGTCATCACCATCTATCTAGGTGAAAGGTCCCAAACATATGTCTAACTTTTCTTAGCTCAATATACAGGATGGGGCCTGTAGGTCCCTTGCGTTACAGCCAAAATATACTCTAGTATAAACCTATTATAATAAAACAAATAATCAAACCCTTAAGAAAATAAGGAACTTATAAGAAAAGATATATAGGCAAGCAAGCAGACTAGCCTTAGACATATTTCATGTACCTGTTATGTACATCAATTCATTGCCAGGACACTTCTGTGGTTGACTCATGTACCTGTGGTCAGAACTTCTCCTTACATTTTCAGGTCCCCAAATACTTGGGATTTTCTGTTGGGCCATTTATCTGTGCAAAGTTTATCTGTTCAAAGTTCATAGGCCTCAAGCCTTATGCTAACTTTCTGAAGCTAATGTCTTACAGGATACAGGCCTGTAAGTTTCTTGCATTACTGCTGAATATAAGGCAAAGCAGAATATAATACAAAGCGGTGAATATAATAAAGGTAAACTAGTCCACTGGCCTACCTCACACACACAGTGGCCACAATATAGTGTGTGTTCATCAAGCTTCCAATGTATTCATTAGCCTAAGTATTCCAACCTGATAGATCCTGTTATCAAGCCCATTGCCTCCTATCTGAAATGGGTTCTGATATACTATTGCCAACTGTACTGATGCAGCTGTGCTGCTGTAAGATCTCCCATGTAAGATGTAGCCGCTCTCTGCCAACGGAAGAGTGGTGGTAGCTATGTTGGAATGTCTCTTGTAAACATAGCACTGTCCACACCAGCACATCTGCCGGAGTAACTTATGTCAGTCAGAGGATGTGTTTTTCACACCCCTGAGTGACATAAGTTTTCCCGACAAAAGTATTAGTGTAGAGTTAGTGCAACTTGCTTATCTAAGGCTAACAGGAAATGACCATCATGAGTATTTATTTTGATTGACAGTGATTTTGAATGACATTTTTAATATATATTAATAACACAGGTCATGTTCTTGCCTCAAAATGACATCATCAACATTTCTTCTTGACATCAGTTGTCCCCACATCAAAATAACTGCCACCAATATTGAGCCGATTTCCAAGGGGATTATTTCATCCTTTCTTAAGCACCACAGCCACTGAAGTGAAAACAGGAGTTTTGACTACATAAGGAAGTTTGGCTTTGGATTTCTCAACTAGCTTTCTAAAACCATGGACTCCATCCCCCCCAAAAAGTAGAAATACCATTTATCTGAAAAAATTAAAAATTAGAAATCAGAAGTCTAATCCAAAACCCATTTAAATCTATTGAAACACTCCTAATTAGCAGGCATGGGATCAAACTCTTAGTTTCTAAGGGTCAGATTCTGTATGGTTCTTACATGCGTGTACATGGACAGGAGACAATAAGGAGTCTCCTCCTGCCCTTGACCAGCCTGTGTAAATGTGAGGCAACATTCTAATCCCTACTCTCAGGAGAATGGTGTGACTGCTTCCTTCCTACTCCTCCAAGTGTGCCTGGTGCCCCAAACAGAGTAGGGAGGGATGGGGACCTGGATCCACACCACCCTCAGATTGCAGAGTTGGGCTGCAGTGTGGGAGAAAGTAGAGATTGCTTGCCCTGAAGCCTTCCAGAGGCAAAGTGCCTCATGGTGCTCCCTCTGGAGAGGGGCAGCTGCATGCCAACCCTTATTATGAACTGTGTAAATCCAATCAAGAATTTGTTATTGTTTTCAAAGAGCACCAATTTTTCTGTGGCAAAACAAATAGGCTTTATTTTAAAGTTCAGCTGATCAGTTTTCAACAGCATGAACTTTTTGGAATGCAAACAAGTCAGGCACTCATGCATGGTGAAAGTGAGGATGACAGTCAGGACAGCAGGCTGATGTGCTGCATAGTGTGCATCATCCAAGGGAGAATGCTAAGCTCACGCTTGCTGCATGTAGTCAGGGTACAGAATGTCCTGAGAAGGTCATACAAAGATCTAGAAATAAACATCAATTTAAAGAAGTCTGGGACTAGAAATACAATTGGATGACTGTTTAAAATCCTACTGAGCTGTGATTCACCAGACAAAATTAGACCTTATACAACCAGAGCTAACTAAGTGAAACTAAATTTTCTGATGCAGAAAACAGGAATATACTACTAACTTTGAGATCACACTGAAAACTTGTGCTGGAGTTTTCCAGTGATATGGAAGAAGTGGCAAAGGTAAAAAATGCAAACTTTTAAAAGTTTTTATACATAGGAACAACAAGGAGTCCAGTGGCACCTTAAAGACTAACAGATTTATTTGGGCATGAGCTTTTGTGGGTAAAAAACCAACTTCTTCAGATCTGTTAGTCTTTAAGGTGCCATCAGACTCACTGTTGTTTTTATGGGTACAGACTAACACGGCTACCCCCTGATACCGATAAATCGGAAGTATAGATACATTTTTAATTAGGATGATAGAGCCATTTAAAAACAAGGTTACTTTAGATTCTATCTACACAGCAACCTTTTACTTTATATGTAAGCAGGTTGTAGATAGTCATAGGTCTGAAAACAAGAAGGGACCGCTGTGATCATCTAGTCTGCCTTCCTGTATTACATATGGCAATGGTTTTCAAACTTTTTTTCTGGGGACCTAGTTGAAGAAAATGGTTGATGCCCACAACCCAACAGAGCTGGGGATCAGGGGTTTGGGGAGTGGGAGGGGCTCAGGGCTGGGGCAGAGGATCGAGGTGCAGAGGTGAGGGCTGGGAATGAGGGGTTCAGGGTGTGGGAGGGGGCTCTGGGCTGGGACAGAGGGTTGGGGTAGGGCCAGAGATGAAGGCTTTGAGATGCAGGAAATGGTGCTGGATGGGGACGGGGTTCAGGGCTGGGACAGGGAGTTGGGGTGCAAGAGGGGGCCAGGGCTCTGGGCTGTGGATGAGGGTCTTGGGGTGCAGGAGGGGCTCCAGGTTTGCAGGGGTCTCTGGGCTAGGACAAGGGTGCAGGCATTGGGGTGGGGCCAGGGATGAGATGTTTTGGGTACAGAAAGGGGTTCCAGATTGGGGGTGTGAGGACTGGGGCAGGGGATTGGGGCATGGGCACAGACTTACCTCCAGTGGCTCTTGGTCAGCAGTGCAGCCCAGGTGCACCGCGGACCACACTATGCCCCAGAAGTGGCCAGCCGCAGGTCTGGCTCCTAGGTAGAGGCACAGATCCACATGATTCTCACCCAGAGGCACCACCCTCCAGTTCCCATTGGCTGATTGCCAGCCAATGGGAGTGCAAAGCTGGTGCTTGGGGTGGGGGCAGCATGTAAAGCCCCATGGTCCCCCTGCCTAAAAGGGGCACAGTGCAGTGTTGGAAAAGGTAGGCACTAGCCTGCCTTAGCTGGGCAGCACCGCCAATGGACTTTTAACATCCCAGTTGGCGGTGCTGACCAGAGCAAACGACCCAACACCTTATATGCTGCGACCCAGTTTGAAAAACACTGGCATAGGGCATCCCATAATATTTTTATTAAAACTGGAGCATATATTTTAAGAGGAAACATCCAATCTTAATTTTAAAATAGCCAATGACGGAGAATCAACCATAACCCTTGGTAAATAGATCCAATGATTAATTACCCTCACTGGGGGGGAGGAAAAAAAAGCCTTATTTCCAGTCTGAATTTGTGAGTTCAACTTCCAACCATTGGTTCTTTGTCAGCTAGGCTGAAGAACCTATTCTCAAATATTTATTCCCCATGTAGGTACTTATAGACTGTGACTAATTCACCCCTTAACCTTCTCTTTATTAAGCTAAGCAGACTGAACTTCTTGAGTCTATCCCTATAAAGCATGTTTTTTAAATCTTTTAATCATTCTCTTGTCTCTTCTCTGAATCCTCTCCAATTTGTCAACATTCTTCCTGAATTGTGGACAGCAGAACTGGACACAGTATTGCAGCAGTGGTTGCACCAGTGCTAAATACAGAGGTAATATAACCCCTCTACTCCTACTCAAGATTCCCCTTTTTATGCACCTGAATATGGCATTAGCCATTTTAGCCACTGTGTTGCAGCGGGAGCTCATGTTCATGCTCATGCTGATTATCCAGCAAGTCAGGAGCATGTTAATTATCTGATGATAATGGCAGAAACCTACTTGTGATCTGAAGTAAGGAAGTATTTAAACAGATCTTAATTTAGCCTGCAGATATGTCATGAAGTTTGAGAAGGAGGGTTCAGAAGGGAGCAGGGGGCAGAGATTGAAAAAGATGGGGAGAGGGCCAGTTTTGATAGAGATATCACCTGATGTAAGAATAAGGAAGAAGGTGAGTAGACTAAAGTGTGATATGAGATTTTCTGAAGTTCCTAGGTGCCTAACTCCCATTGAAATCAAGAGGAGTTAGTCATCCAGGTGCTTTTGAAAATTGCCCTAGGTGCCTATTTGTATCTTCAGGTGCCTAAATACCTTTACAAACCTGCACTTACCTGAGATTAATGTGTCATGTTTTTGTGTGCATATGTGAAAGGAAAAGGGCCATTTCTGTGTTATCACTGTTTGGAAAGGTAATTTTTAACTGATTTGACATTTTAGTAGTTAAATAATGATAACGATTTCTAAATTACCAAAAGTTTAGTATTACATTTGATTGCACAATCCTATAACTTTCAATTGGGAAAGAAACTTGTTTGTTTCTCACAACATGGTAAGGAGCTGCAGTAAGGGGTCGTAGTTCCACTCTGGACCAAAAACCAAATCCAGGGGTATTGCAGAATAAGTTTACTAATTTCAGATGACAATTTAATTTATTGTGTTTTGATTACTTCTTGATACAGTTTAACACACTTGATACAATCTTTCATTCGTTGCATTGCAAACACTGCCATCTAACCATTTTTATTTAACTTTATGTAATAATTTATCTTTATATTCTAATTAATTAAACTAATTTTCTAGCAGATTCAAATCTATACTTTAGCCAGGGCTGGCCTTACCAAACTCACGCAGCCACCTCAGGTGCCAGACTGTGTGTGGGGGGGGTGCCACTAGGACCTAGAGTCTAGAAAATTGTGTCTGCTGTTAGTGCATATGTATTTTCCCTGTTTTAGATGCACAGAAATGGTGGAGTTCTGTGCTGGAGGAAGGAGGGCACAAAAGACATAATAGGCAGTCAGGAGAAAAGGTGAGAGGGAATAACAGAAAGCAACAGGAGCTGTGGGGAGAGAGAGGAAGAGGAGCCTCTTATGTACCTCTCTCGTACCCCCAGGAGCCTGGGCTGATTGATTAACACCAGTTTCTCGAGGAGCTTCCTCTTTCCTGCTGCTTCCCTGCACCCACTTGAAGAGAATAGGCAGTCAACTGAAGTAGTAGGAGTCAGGTAGGCCCTTAAGATGCTGATATCTTCCCTCACTCAGTCCCTGCTACCAGCCTGCTTATTTGTCTCCTTCAACTGAGTGTTCAGAGCCACTATAGCTGGCACAGAACAGCAGTCATGAGTGAAAGAAGAAAATGCCTCTCTGGCGCAGCATTCAGAAAAAGAGAGAAAACAAAGGAAGCTTTTCTGTCTAAGAAGGAAGGAGCTCTCCTGAGATACATAGACACAAATGTTCACAATGAGCCTTCCAGCCCAGTGAGGATGTGAGTGGTGAGATGCCCTGATCTCCAGTTAATCCAGAAGGCAGTGACTGGCATTACTGCAGCATCCATATCTCATTCAAATAGATGACCATACATCTGAAGAAAAATGTAGATCAGAGAAGAGTGTGATTGTAGGCACAAAAGGCTTGCTGTTATTAGTCCTTAAGTCTCAGATTGATCCAGGACTGTGGGACCCACTGGAGCAGCTAGCCTGAGGACCTTCCTTTACTGCATGGGTTACAGCAAGTGAAAAAGACTTCATGGTTCCCAAAGAAGTGAAATAAAGTTTCCATATCCAACACATTACTGCTGTGATAATCCCTGACGGAAAGTGGACAGAGGCCATGGCTATGTACTACAAAAAACCCAGAATACTATGAGGTTTCTTTTGTCTGCAAACTCTATCTGAGTTCTCAAGTATTCCACGCGCCCCACTGGGCTGTCTCCCACAGGCCTCCTGATAACAAAAGAGGGCTGGAAAAAAATCTGGTAGAATCTAACAGTTGGTCCATAGGCTAGACAAGTGTCTCTCTGATGATGAGATGAGATAAGAGTGGAACGCTCGATTGCCCCATATGTCGAGACTTTCTTGGCCTACTCCTCACCGTACCGCTGATGCACAAGGCCGCCATTAGCGGCCTTCAGATACGACGAGTGCCAGTGGCTCCCCAGGACCATATGCGCACGTTCGCTCTCGTCTCGGTGGCACACGCTGAGGCATGGCCTAAGGCTCGCATGTGACTCCGACTCGCTACCTCCACGCGCCCTCAGAATCACTATGACTACCGGCGATTCGATCTCTCACACGGCACAAACTCCGTTACAAATGGCGACACGTGCCGTCTCGGCAACACGAGATCCTCACCATTGCAGACTGCTTCAGCATTCCGCAGCGGTCAGTCTAAGCTCAGCCCACCATAAGATGACCCGAGAACGCGATCCGCTCGTGCTCGAGACCAGATGCGCTCGCCCCGCTCTTACGCAAGTGTCATTACTTCTCGCTCCGTACATACGTGTGCGAGGCTGCGACACTCCCTGTTCCGACGCGCTCGAGCCAAGCACCGGAGAGCAACTGACTTTACTTGGTATCAGGTCGTTCTTTCCGTAGCGTGTTCCAACAGGCCACACGCAACCCTTAGATTGCAGAAAATCTCCAGCCGTCGCCGCGCATAACTCGACATGGCCCCTAAGGAGTGTCCCTCGACAGCATGGTTCATCTCTCTGTCAGAACGGTGCTCTCTCGCACATCTGACTGATCAGTGTCAGTGATCGCTGGGCTTCCTGACAGGACCCATGTCCTGACCTTACTGTGAGCCAGAGCTGGCGACGCCTTACCCAGGAACTAGTGCCCATCAGCTGACACTGTGACGCGACGTTCGTCCAAGGCATCCTCCACAGGCCCCCAAAGGTGATGCAATAAGTCGCGCCGTGGCGTACAACAGATGTGCCGCAGTTGCTAAAGGGACACCAATGCGCTCGGCATACACCAGATTCCGAGAGTTTCTGCAATCTCCCGTCCAAGGCCTTTGTTCTCCACTGATGCCCAGTCGCGCTAATAGGCCTAGCGCAGCTTGACATCGTGCCGTGCGCTAACGCGTCTCTCGCGGTCGCAAGCGTTCCCACTGCGGCCCCTAATGGGAGCCAAGCTCGCTTCGTTAAGCTGGAGCGCTCTTCATAGATGTTCTAACCAGCTGTCAGCTTCAGATCAGCCATGATAGATCTACTCTCAGTGACACTTCAGCATCGCAAGGCGGCCGAGTTTTCCACTTGAAGAGAGTCCCATAGAATCTGCCCGGTAGGTGCCCTCTCGCTGATCATGACAGACCGCTCGCCAGTGCCTCACACAAGCGACTGGAGGATAGCTCCTGTCACTGTCCACATGAGGCCGCTGACTAGCTAGTCATAGGCCATTGACAGACCTTACATCAACTCTCGAGCAGGCTCTAATAGGGTGCCATCAGTTAGCGCATGTGCCTGCCTCCACGAGGCGCAATGCATGACAGGGAACTGCTTATACTGAGTGTTGCCGCAGGCGGATCCACCAGAGGTCCCCTAATGGCCGCTCGCCCGGCCAGGAATCTCAGAACACCCCCATGGATGCATACTCACATATAGCTTGTACACAAATTCAACTCCCTGTGTGGCTTAGTTTCTGGTGGCACTGATCCTACATACTGACCGTCGCTCGGCCGTGATGTGTCTTCGGTCAGCTGATTGGTTCTCACAGCCGCCGCCTCCACAGGCCTACCGGCTTCGGCGCGTTCAGAGGCCCCCTAATTGGCAGCGCCGCCACCACAGGCCCCCTAACGGCCCCCTTCCGGCAGCGTCCACAGGCCCCTAAACGCCCAGCGCGGCGTCCACAGGCCTCCTAACGCCTTCCGTAGCGTTCCACAGGCCCTTAAACGCCAGCGCCGCGTCCACAGGCCCCCTAAGGCCCAGCGCCGCTCACAGGCGCCGCCCTAACGGCTTCCGCAGTCGTCCATCGGGCCCCCTGATGCCAGCGCGCGCCACCCACAGGCCCCTAACGCCTTCTGTAGCGTCCACAGGCCCCCTAACGCCCAGCGCCGCGTCCACAGGGCCCCTTAGGCCCAGCGCCGCCTATGCAACAGGCCCCCTACGCGGTGCGCCAGCGTCCAACAGGGCCCCTAATGGCCAGCGCCGCCCACGACAGGCCCTCCTAGAGGCTTCCGCCAGCGGTCCACAGGCCCCTAACGCCAGCGCGCCTCGACAGGCCCCTAGGGCTCCGCAGGCGTCACAGGCCTCCTAACGCCCAGCGCCGCTCCACAGCCCCTAACGGCTTTCTGCAGCGGTCCACAGGCCCCCTAAGGGCCGCGCCGCACCAACAGGCCACCTAACGCCTTCCCAAAGCCTCCCACAGGCCCCCTTAAGCCCCCAGCGCCGCATCGCACGGCCCCCTTATTCTAAGGCCCAGCGCCGCCTCCACAGGCCCCCTAACGCTCCGCAGCGTCCGCAGGCCCCCTAACGCCCAGCGCGCGGTCACCAGGTCCCAAAAGGCCCCAGCGCCGCCTCCACAGGCCCGCCCTAACGCTTCCGCAGCAGTTCAAGAGGCCCCTAACATGGCCAGCGCCGTCACCACAGGCCCTCTCAACGATTCTCCGGAGACGGTCCACAGGCCTCCTAACGCCTTTTCCGTAGCGTCCACAGTGCCCTTTAACGCCCAAGCGCCGCAGGGTACCAACAGGGTCCTACGTTCCATTTCACGTATAGCGTCACAGGCCCTTAACGCCCAGCGCGCGCCACAGGCCCCCTAAGCGTCCAGCGCCGCATCCAGTGAGGCCCTAACGGCTTCCGCAGGCGTTCCACAGGCCCCCTAATGGCCAGCGCCGCCACACAGGCCCATAACTCTTCTGTTAGCCGTACTCAAGGTCTCTCCCCCCTAACGCCAGGCGCCCGCGTCTACAGGGCCCCTAATGCCCAGCGCGCCGCCTGCACAGGCCCCTCCATAACAGCTTGCCGTAGGCACGACAGCGTCCAAGGCCCCATAAGATGGCCAGCGCCGCCACACAGGCCCGCCTCAGCGGCTTCCGCAGCGTCCCAGGCCCCTCTAAAGCCCAGGCCGTCCTCCCAGCTCCTAACGGCTTCCGCAGCGTCACAGGGGCTCCCTAATGGGCCAGCGCCGCCCCACAGGGCCCCCCTACGGCCCCTCTCGTAGCGTCCACAGGCCCCCAACCAAGCCAGCTTCTCAGCGCTCACACAGGCCTCCCTAAGGTTCCCATCGCTCGGTCCCACAGCGCCCCCCTCTTAGAGGCCTCGCGGCCGCCTCCAGCGGCCCATTTAGCGGCTTCGCACGGCGTCACCGGCCCCCTCATGTCCAGCGCCGCCCCTTTCAGGGCCCCTCAACCGCTATCCCGTTAGCGATACCACAGGTCCTGGCCTAACGCCCCGCGCCGGCCGTCCACGGCCCCCCTAAGGCCGCGCGCAGTTTCACCAGGACCCTAAGCCCAGCGCTCGCCTTCCACAGGCCCCTAATGCCCCAGCTGCTCGCCGTGCACAGGCCCCCTCATCGGTCCTTGGCCGCTCAGGCGTCCACAGGGCCCCTGATGTCCAGGGCCGCCCCACAGGCCCCCTATGTCCTTTTCCCGTTTTAGAGTCCACAGGGCCTAAGGTCCCATCCGCCCGCGTCCACAGGCCCCCTAAGGCCTCCAGTGACCGATCGGCGTCCAGAGTCAACACGGGCCCTACACGCTCCTTCCGAGCCTCCACTTAGGCCGCCTAAGGCCAGCTCGCTCAGCTATCTCCACAGGCCCCCTAGAAGGCTCCAGCGGCCGCACTCCACAGGCCCCTAACGGCTTCCGCAGCTTCAGAGGGCCCCTAATGGCCAGCGCCGCACCACGCCCCCCTAACAGGTCTCGGAGGCGTCTCACAGGCGGCCCCCTAACGCCCAGCGCGCAGCGTTATCATGCCAACACGAGACCTCTAACGCCTATCCAGGTAATAATGACGTCACAAGGACCCTGTCCATATAACGCCCAGCGCCGCGTCCACATGGCCCTACACGGCCGCGCCGGTCCACAGGCGCTCTCGGTGTGAGAGGGCTCCTGAAGCTTGCGTTCCCCCACAGGACACAAAGCCTAGCGGTTCTTCTCGCAGCGTTCAAGGCCCCCTAAGCCAGCGCCGCTCAATCAGGCCCGGCTCCTAACCGGGCTCCGCGGGGTCACAGGCGCGTGGAAAAAAACCTAACTCGTGGCAGTCCGCCACTCCACGGCCCCCCTTAACGCCTTCCGTTAGCGTCCACAGGGCCCCAAAACGCCCAGCGCCGCGTCCACAGGCTCCCCTAAGGGCCCATTTCGCCGCGTCCACAGGCCCCCTAAGGCCTCCGCCCGCTTTTCCACGGGAAGGCCTTTTAAACCTATAACTAGGCTTACGCGGCGGTCCACAGGCCCCTTCTCGTCAGTGCGCGCCCACAGGCCCCTAACCGCCTTCACGTAGCGTCCACAGTTCCCCTACGCCATGCGCAGGTTCACATGCGCCCTAGGTCCCAGCGCCGCGTCCATCAGGACCTTAAGGCAGCGCTTCCGCTCCACAGGCCCCACCTAAGGGCCCAGCGCCCTCACCCACAGGCCCTAAAAGGACTTTTCCGCAGTGCGATCCACTAGGCCCTTGATGATCCAGGGCCGCCCCCAACAGCCCCCCGTAACGCCTTTCGTAGGTCACCAGCCCACCCTATAAGGCCCAGCGCCGGCGTCACAGGCCCCTAAGGCCCGGCGCCGGTCAAACAGGCCCCGTAAGCCTTCCCGCGCCTCCTACGATGGCTCGTGCCTAAGGCCCAGCGCGCTCACAGGGCCCACCTAGGCCCAGCTTCGCCGCTCCACATTGGGCGCCAACCTCCGGCCTCTCCGCGCCGTATTTTCGAGGCCCCTAACAATATGGCCCGTCGCCGCCCCACCCAGGCCCGACCCATGAACGGTGTTGGCCAGCGAAGCGTTCCACATGGCCCCCTAGTTACGCGAACAGCGCGCGTCCACCGAGGCTCCCTAACGCCTTCCAGTAGCGCGTCCACATCCCCTAACGCCCAGCGCCGCGTCCACAGGCCCTCCTATAAGGACCAAGCTCGAGCGGCGGTTCCATTCACGGCCACCTAACGCTTTCAAGACGCGCGTCCACGGCCCCGAAGAGCCCAGGCCGGACACTCCGGACAGGCCCTCTCAGGCTTCGCAGCGTTCCACGGCCTAATGTCCAGCGCCGCCACGACAGGGCGGCGCGCGCGGGCGCGGCGGGGTGAACGCTCCGTCCAGCGCTCCCCACAGGCCCCCTACAATGGGCAGCGCCGCCACCCAGCCCCCCTAACGCTTCTGTAGCGTCCAAGGCCCCCTCCCCAGCGCCGCGTCTCCCTCCAGAAGGCCCCCTAAGGCCCAGCGCCGCCTTGCACAGGCCCACACCTCACAGCAGTAGCGAGCGTCTCACAGGACCTATTTAACGCTATCGGCCAGCGCCAGCAGCAACAGGCCCCTGACCTGCCATGACCTTTTCCTGCGTTCTCCCAAAGGCCGCCTACCTATAACGCCCGGCGCCTGGGTCACAGAGCCCCCTAAGAGACCCCAAACAACAATTCAAAGTTGAATTCTTTAACCAGGTGCTAGATTGTGCAATACAGTCAGTTGAAGAAAGTTTCATGCAGCTCAAGGAACACAGCAGTATATTTGGGATGTTGTACGATATTCCAAAACTCCTCACTATACCTGAAGAAGACTTACACTAACAATGCAGGGCACTAGAGACAGTGTTGACAAATAATGACATGCGCAATATTGATGCAAGTGATTTCGGTGATGAACTGAAAGCTCTTTCAAGATACATTCAGCAGGATCAACTCCAAAGGCAGTTCAGGAATATATATGCACAAATAAGACGACCACCATCTTTCCAAATGCTTTTTTTGCTTTGCATATACTTCTAACACTTCCTGTAACAGCTGCCACTGGAGAACACAACTTCTCCAAGCTGAAGTTAATAAAAATATATCTATGCTGCATAATGACACAGGAGAGGCTGGTCAGCCTTGCAACCATCTCAATAGAGCATGAGATGGCCCAGACTGTGGACCTTCAGTAGGAAGCAGTTCAAATCTTTGCAACCAAGAAGGCACAGAAAGCACCACTTTGATTATTCAAACACATAAAAATGCCACTGTTTACTATGCAGACAAGAAAAGTTACATTTGCTGTTCAGGAGTTTGAAAGTTAAATGTTACTTAAAAGTTTTGAACAAGGCATTTTAAGTTGTTAGTTCTCCTTTATTGGGGTAGGTAGCAGAGTAGTACCATGAGAGGAGTAGAACAAGAAGGCAGCAAAATTGAGACCTTTCAAAGTTTTGGCCCAAGCGAGGTGGCATGGGGCGTCATTTGAGCTCCCTGCCTCAGGTGCCAAAATGTTGTGGGCCAGCCCTGACGTTAGCTTAAACATGCAACATTCAAGAAATTCATGAGATGCTTGGTGTGATTAACCAGAACTATTTAAACAATGTGCAGGCCAGATCCTCAGCTGGCATAAATCAGCATAGCTCCAAGGAAGGACTTTATATTTTCATAACATTTCTATTTTAATGTTCTCACACCATTTATACTAGTCCACATGAGACTCTAATTCCTGCCATGGCTATAGAAAGCAAAAAAGTGTTTGTGGAGAGGCTTCGGACATAGAGATTTTTGAGCAACTAGGAGGAATTACTGCAGAGAACAACAGTGAAAGAGCTATGTGTTGAAAGCATCTGGACATGCTAGAAAAACCTCTAATAATTGCTCCAGAAGATCCCCTTGAGGAAAGCTCCTTAGTGAAAGCTTGGATCGTGCCATTTTTGCTCTTAAAACTCAGTTTTTCCCAAAACTATCTGCAGGAATTGTAGAGTTGTAAATAAATGTAGATGAATATTACTAACCTTCTATTTTCTCATCCACTCATTTTTTCTCCTAAGGCCTGGTCTACACTGGGTGTGGGGGGGAATCGACCTAAGATACGCAACTTCAGCTATGAGAATAGCAGTCGATGGGAGAGCTATCGGGGATCGATT
Organism: Chelonoidis abingdonii; assembly: GCF_003597395.2. Taxonomy (NCBI): domain Eukaryota; kingdom Metazoa; phylum Chordata; order Testudines; family Testudinidae; genus Chelonoidis; species Chelonoidis abingdonii. Next base: position 108,435,535 of record NC_133773.1, read on the forward strand.
TATCGTATCTACACCTGTCATAGTATACTTTCCTCAATCTGAACCTTAAAGTCCAAAAATGAGGTATTAGCATGAAGTCCTCTAAGCTTAATTACCAGGTTAGATCTGGTACGCTGCCACCAATCAGGACTCTGAGTGCCTGATAAAACTCTGGTCTCCCCAAAACCTTCCCTGGGGACCCCCAAGACCCAGACCCCCTGGATCTTAATACCAGGAAAGTAAACTCTTTCCCTCCCTAGTGCCTCTCCTAGGCTTCCCCTCCCTGGGTTACCGCCAACTAGAAGATCACTGGAATTCAACTCCTTGAATCTTAAAACAGAGGCTTTCCACCTCACCCAGAGGCAATACAGATTCAAGCTCCATGAATCTAAACAAAGGGATTCCCTCCTCCCCCTTCTTTCTCTCTGTCTCCCACCACTCCCTGGTAAGTACAGACTCAATTCCCTTGAGCCTTAACTGGAGAAAAAAATCAAACAGGTCTTAAAAAGCAACAACTTTAATAAAAGAAAGAAAAAAGTAAAGTTATCTCTGTAATTAGATTGGTAAATATTACGGTCTTTCAGCTTATAGACAATGAGAACAAGCCTTCTCCAACAGAAATAATTTAAAATACTTCTAGCCAATACACATTACACTTTACCAGCCAGATACACAGTTGCAAATACAGAACAATCAAAAGACTATAACCGCCTCTACTTAATACTCACTATTCTGAATATATAAGAGACTGTAGCAGGGAGATTGGCGAAACCTGGTTGCATGTCTACGTCCCTTCAGGACTCAGAGAGAACAAAAAAAAAACCCAAAACCACAAACAAAGGCTTCCTCCACCGAGATTTGAAAAGTATCTTGTTTCCTGATTGGTCCTCTGGTCAGTGTTGCAGGTCACGTTTGTTAAACCTTTACAGGTAAAAGAGCATTAACCTTAGCTATCTGTTTATGACAACACCACATGCAATAAATCGATCCCGATAGATAGATCACTACCTGCTGATCTGGCAGGTAGTGTAGATGTACCCAAAGAGAAATAATCCATTTTGGGGGTCAAAAGTATATGTCCTGTGTCTCTCCATGACAAATGAAGACATTGAGCATTCTATAAGGAGTTAACGCTTGAGTGTATCTTGAATAAACATTATATTCTTGCCAAGGACAACTATTACAAGGGTTCATACTTAGCTGGTCTCCTGAGATGATCAGAATTCCCTTCATTCAGGTAGTCAGAGATGGAATCATTTGCTTGCTCTGACATCATTTTTTCCATCATACATTTTTTTTAACCATTGTAATCTCAAGGGTTGAAATTTCCTTCTATGTATAGGCCAGCACAAGGCCCTTGCACTGCTTTCATCTATTGAGCCCTCAAATTAGGTCTTATGTGGGTTCTAAAAGGTTCATGATGTCTCACAGGGATGAATTCACTATTTGTCCTACGTACTCCACTCAGTGCATGAATTCATAATTGTTATTATCGTCAGTGAGGAGTATAATGTACGTTATAAGGAGATCAGGTATCAGAGGGGTAGCCGTGTTAGTCTGGATCTGTAAAAGCAGCAAAGAATCCTGTGGCACCTTATAGACTAACAGACGTTTTGGAGCATGAGTTTTTGTGGTGAATACCCACTTCGCAGATGAATTACGTGTTCCTGCCCCTGGAAATTTCCACTACATGCATCTGACGAAGTGGGTATTCACCCACGAAAGCTCATGCTCCAAAACGTCTGTTAGTCTATAAGGTGCCACAGGATTCTTTGCTGCCATTATAAGGAGATGAGCCCTTTAACATTTTTGTTGAGAGGCCTACTCACTTGCACTGACAGCCTGCCATTTTGTACCTGTATTCATTTACACTACGCCCTGGCAAAATTACCCTCCTCTTCTTTTGTGTTTCTACTTTCTATTTCTCCTCTTCATTTCTGAATGTGTTCACTTTTCCTTCTGTTTTGTTGTCCTTTCTATATATATTTTTTCTTTTAATTTGTTTTATTCATTTTCACTCATGTTTTTCACTCCTCTTTTCTTGTGGCTCCCCTTTCATTCTACCCAGTAACCAGAAGCCTACATGCAGTTTAACATATGTTTCATGGGTGACTCCATGGATTGGACTCTTGCAGCTGAGTAGAGAGCTACAAATGAAGAGAAACTTGGACTAGTGAACTGCTGACTGAGCCTTCAACCTTGTATGCATGAGTTGTTACAGTGACTGATTATATTAAGGGCCACCAAAGGAACAAGGAGACCACTTTACCCACAACTGTGGCAGGATTTTTTTCTGTATAACGTGGAATGGGTCTGTAGTCATGCAGCTTTCATTGTTCCCCTGTTCCTCTCAAGGCTTTCATCCCTTGTACTTCTCTGGGGTCTTCCAGAATGGGACATACTTAAACAACAAAATTTGTACAGCATTCATATCATCAGCTCATACCTCAATTAAATAACTTTTTCATATCTTTTATTTTCATGCAGATTCCTCCATTCAAGCTACCAAACACTGGTCATTCTAAAGGGATTTAAAGCAAAATTTAGAGAAAAGAAATGGCTCCAAGGAAGGGAGGAGGCCTTTACATATAAATAGTGAAGCACAAGAGAATGTGGAGAGACATCAGGGAAATCCTGTAGCTGGATATGTGTTCAGGGAGGCAATAGAAAACTGAAAAACCAAGAAGGCACTTATGAATTAGATTTGCAAAGCCAGTGAAGATGTGTATTTCATGACACCCTTATTCCTCTTCATATTTGTATGACATGTACAACATCAGAGACTAATCGACTGAAATGTGTGTGTTCTTCCAGGTCTTTCCTCATTACTACTTTGTGGAAAAAATTCTCCTCATTTGCTGTAGATATGGGGCAGTCCCTCAGTTAAGAGGAACATTTCAAAAAAAATGAAAATAAAATTGTATACTTGTGCTTTGTTTCAATGTTTTAACCTCTTGAATCTGATAACATTCAGAGATTATTTGATTCAGACTTTTCCTAATTTTGGTATCTCATTTCTGATTTTTAGGAGTGTTGACCCCAATCTCTTTGCTAGACAGCTAGATATATGATTTGAGAAAAAAACAAAGCCTACTGCATCAAAACGAGAAGGTATATTATTGTAATCCCAAAGAAAATGCAATTTACATATGAAAGTAAAAAGCTAGGCTGATTTTTATGTGTGGTGTTTGTTTTTCTTTTCAATGCAATATGTCCAAGGAAAAGCAAATTTTCCAAAACAGTCCTACAATCTACAGTGGCTATCATCTCAGTGTAAATAGTAGGTTAACTCAGGCATAGAAGACATGACGAGCTGCTAAAGTGGAGTCTGGAATTTTATGAACTAAAACATACCTTGAGGAGTGAACATCCTTCCCAAACATCTAGAAACAAATGGTGCCATGGCTTTTTAGGTCTAAGACCCAGAATAAAAAGGGAAAGTCTACCCTTAGCTATTCCCGACCCATATGTCCTATTCAGCTCAGCTGCTGAATCTCATGTGAACGTTAAGGGTGCTCGGATCTGCATGGGACAGTGGAGCCCACTTCAGGGCACATATCTACAGCCTCCCGGTACCATGCTTGGGTTCAACCCAAGTATTGGTCCGTTAACATCAGCACAGTCCGCACTACCTTGGCAACAGATGCACCAACAATACAAGAACAATAACCTATCTCTCAAGCAGGTTTCCAGCCTGGTGTGAGTTAAGCATAAAACCCTGTGGCAATTCTGCATTGAAGGAAAAATTCCTTGCAGTCTCCAACAGATGTATCCACAACATACATTGAAATCCAGTGTTTACGAAACAGCTATGCAATATGTTTGAGGGAAGAATTGGCTGTCTTATTCAGCTCTCTCTGCCTCTCCATTTGCTTGTGGGAAGTATTGGGCATTTGTGGATAGTATTTTGTTTGGAATGACTTAAATTATGTTGCAGTGACTTGTGCCTTGTTGTCCATCACAAGTTGTTCTGCAATACCACAGTGACCAGACATGAAAAAACTAGCCAAATCAGATAAAAGGGATAAAAAAAACTTATTGATTCTTTTACAACAGTTGTCATTCAGGGAACTGCTAGGTCTAGAACCTGGTGACTGTGTTCATGTCAAATTGGATGGATCTGTTCAGCATGACAACTCCAGCTGTTGTAAAGAAAAAGAGTTCATCACCAAGATCTTATGTTATTGAGACTGACAGTAGAGAGTTCAACAGAAACTGTCAACATCTACAGTTTGTCCCTCAGAGCGAACAATCAACAGAGCAAACTCTACAGATGGTGGATGCAGAACAACAAGAAGAAGAAAACTTAAAGATTCTGGACTGACAGCAGCCAGTTGTTGCAAGTAATGGACAGCTAGATGACTAAGCTGTTGTGCATTTGAGTTGTGTAATTAGAAAACCAGTACAATTCAGAGAAACGTAATAGAATGCTACATACTGAACTTCATAGACAGTGTGTAAATATTGTACGTGGAAGAAATGTGGAACTTAAAGGGGGAGATGTAATGGAATGGTGAATCATATCACATTCTTCTGTCACTAGGTTGTGCTGTGGGAAAAAATGAACCTCAGCCATACCTGGAAACTATTAAAGGATATAATGAGGAACTCATCTTTTCTGTGTAAGTGAGCTTTCTAGCCAGTCCATATCAAGAACAGAAGAACGTAACACCAGCAGTCTCTCAGTGACGTCTTCATCCAGAAAGAAACGGAGGGTGACCAGCTTGAGGGAGAAGTCAAGGAACACAGTGTTGGAAACCAGAGTGTATTTATGACATACCTGATGCCAGTGCTAGAAAGGGTGGGACTGGCAAGAAGCCAGGGTTTCTGCATTCAGGTAAGGAAATATCCACTGGAATTTCTACTGTTCATCCAATAGAGCCTGATCTTTTGTGTATTCTTTTGGCCATTTCCTTGGTAAATTCCTTAGTGGTAGACAGGGCCGGCACTTCCATTTAGGCGGCCTAGGCAATCACCTAGGGCACCAGGATTATTGGGGGGTGGAATTTTGCAGGTGGGGAGTGGCAGGCAGCTCCGGTGGACCTGCCGCAGTCGTGTCTGCGGAGGGTCCCCTGGTCCCGCGGTTTCAGTGGAGCTGCCGCAGGCATTCCTGCAGATGGTCCGCTGCTCCCGCGGCTCCGGTGGACCTCCCGCAGGCACAGCTGCGGCAGCTCCACCAGAGCCGCGGACCAGCAGACCCTCTCCACAGGAATGCCTGCGGCAGCTCCACCAGAGCCATGGACCAGCGCGCGGGACGGCGAAATGGCCGTGCGCCTAGGATGCTAAAAACACTAGCACTGGTCCTGGTTGTAGATCTTCCCATTAAGAGGAAACAGTGCAATGGATTTGAAGACTCACTAGGGAAACTTTTAGGAGCAGACAGCAATATTAGATATTGCAGTTTACTTTACAAGTAATACTGAAATCTGTGTGCATTTAGTGAGTAACCAGTGAGAGAATAAACAAAACTTTTAAAATATTTTTCTGCATGAGTAATTCAATACCTTGTAGAAGCAGTAATCTTCTTTTTTCTAAGAGACATTGCGGAAGAGCACAATTACAACTTCCTGTCATTAGAAATCAAAGCCTTGGGCGTCAGTATTCAAATACCTTTCTTGGAAGTATAACCTTTCAAGGTATCAGAATGCTTCTGCTATTTTGATGACTATATGAGTAGTAATATGGCAGCCTTTTATTTGACATGTCATTGGAGATTAGTGGGTTGGGTATTTGGCATTTCAATTCCGAGCATAGTTCTAGAATGTTAATGAATATTCCTTTGATAATGACTGGGTTTCTATATTTAGTGCAAATAAATTAGCATGTATACAAATCGGTGCACAGTTTGATAATGGACCAATTCCCTATATACACAAAAATTTGATAGGGAACATTGAAATTACCCTTGAAACTTTCAAGTGGATATACAAGAAAACCAATGGAATCCCAGTGAAATTGAAAAGATTCCACCTGTTGTCATTTTTGAGACAGCCAACCTATATATGTTATTCAAGGATATTTTCCCACATACAGTGATGCACACAATGATGCTAACTTTTTCTAATGTATTATTTTACTCTAGAGTTGTGTTTTCGTAAATGTTGTATAAGGAAAATTGTTGATGAAATAATAGGTTGACTGATCAGAAAGTGCACATTTTGTTTCTGCTGTGACTATATTAGGTATCAGTTAGAAGCACTTTTTTTCCTCTAGATCAGAATCTCATTACTGTATTTCCTAATGCCTTACAATGAATCATCTTGCAGAATGGCTGCCTGCAGTCCAACTGAGATTGAGGCTCATTAAAACTCTTACTGAGAAATATGGGCTATGCCTAATTATTTTGCCTCAGGTTCACTTTATAATAAAATCTGTCCCAAACATATTCATCTTTAAAATTTCAAATTCTGAAAAAATCAACCTAGTATCATTTTTATCCCTAATTAGAAGTTTTTGGAGTACTCAAAGTTCCTAGCTCAGATAAGTGAAAATGTACAGAACAAGTCTTAAAAAAAACCCCAAACCAAAAAGTTTAAAAACCCATACCAGGGGTCAGCAACCTCTGGCACACAGCTCACCAGGGTAAGCACTCTGGCGGGCCAGGCCAGTTTTTTTACCTGCTGCGTCGGCAGGTTCGGTGGACTACGGCTCCCACTGGCCCTGGTTCACCATCCTAGGCCAATGGGTGAAGCAGAAAGCGGCGCAGGTGAGGGATGTGCTGGCCATGGCTTACCATCACCCCCATTGGCTTGGGACGGTGAACCGCGGCCAGCAGGAGCTGTGATCCGCTGAACCTGCCGACGCGGCAGGTAAACAAACTGGCCCGGCCCACCAGGATGCTTACCCTGGTGAGCTGTGTGCCAGAGGTTACCGACCCCTGACCCATACAATAAGGAGAAATGGTAAAAGAATAAATTGTCAGCAATATTGTATCATCCAAAGCCTATCATCTTCCATTCTGATGCAAATTATATTTGATAGCTATGCATTTGAATAATAAACTGGAGCTGTTAATTGATCATCTTATATTTAGATTGTAAACTCTTTAGGACAGGGACCATCTGTTTGTTATGTGTTTTTATAATACATGGGGCCCTGTTCCAAGAATGGGTCCCCTAGGCACTACTATAGCACAGACATTATTATCATCATCATTTCATTTGCTGATGCTCAGTGCATCAGCCTCCTTGAATGGAGGAATTGCTACTGGAACACAGCAATTTAGGAGCACAAAATTATAAGAAATCCTATACTAGTGGATGGTCCGTCTACTCCAGAATCCTGTGTCACACACTGGACAGTACCATATACTTCAGAGGAAGGTGCTTAAAACACTGCTGTACAAGTTACTGGAAGCTAGCTCCAGGATTCCTTCTAACCCCTGCTATCGTTAGAGGTGGTTCATGCACTGAATTATGAAGGTTTGTATCCCTTCCAATATTCTTGTTTTTTTCTTTTCTTTTTTATTTCTTTACATATATAGAAATTAGAGCGCCGGACGTTTTTGTCATCCATACATGTAGAAGGTGGTGCTTGGAAGAAATAAAAAGTGAAAGATAGGGGAACTGAAGAAAAAAAGGAAGTCAAGTCAGCACTAGTGCTGATGTAAGAACAAAAGGTGTTTTTATTAGTCCAGATGAGTATGAATTACTCTAATGAAATTTCCCATTCTGTTCATTTATTACCTGAGATAATTAGAAACATGGAAGTGTTAAGAATCTTTACAGTTGCAAAATTTAAACTTTTTTTTACAGCATTTATTGCTAATTTTGAAGCTGAATTATAACATTTGCCAGTGTTGTACTTGTTTCACTTTCAAACACCTTAAAAGGCAAATCTAGAAAATGAGGCTGTGTTTATTTCTAACACATTGTTATGCAGTGTTGTTGTAGCCATGATGTTCAAGGATTGAGGATGAGGACTGAGAGGTTCTTATGGAGTGATCATTTTGTGACAAGTTTTTGCCTATGAGTGATATATCATTTTTATCTTGTATCATTTTTCTGTTTAAGTTCATTTGAGAGTACAATGATTGTTTCACTTCACTTACATAGTTATTAGGGCTTCTATTGTGCTAGATGTGATACACCACATGTTGTGGTAGACATATGTAGGACCCATTGATCTTGAAAAATGTGTTGTGGAGGGTATTGAAGAGTATGCTTGTGTTCATTTTGGATAAAATGTGGTTTGCAGGGTGCTTATGCATAGGGAAGCATGCTGTGGCTCACCAGCCTAGGAACATTCTAGAAAAGGCCAGAGGGAGGGGAGTTGAGCTCGGCATGTGGAATGGAGAACTATGAGCATGTGATAAACAAACCCATATATGGAAAGGTTAACTCTGATTGGTTAGAGGTTCATGTTATGTAACTTGTTATATAACTTGTTACGTAAGTGCCATGTGCTATAAAATAGCAAGGGGAAGGGCTCGTTGCTGGAGGGACTCTGCCTGATTTTTTGTACCAGGGGCTTTCCTTTTGTGAACATATTGAATAAAGCTTTGTTGAATTGAATTGAATTGCATTGAATTGAATTGAATTGCATCGCATCACATTGAAGTCCCGTGATTCTACCCAGCATCAGACTCACTGGGAACCACAAAAGCCCAACGGTATTGATCATCGTAGCAGGAGATAGATGCAAAACCTGCAGATATGTTGTTCTTGCAGGGTCTGGTACTATTTTGAGTTGGTGGATCTTGATATGTGGGAGTTTGCTTCTAATGATGAGCTTGGCAAGGTGGGGGAGTTGTTTGAAGGACAGAAGAGGGGATTCAGGAAAGGTTTCTTTCAGGATGTGGTCCCCATTGAGTTTGGGTTGTATTCTTAAATAAAACCCCATCTGGGATTCAGTGTGGTTTGGTAGATGACAACTAGAGATGTGCAGTCAGATAGGTTTTTTTTTTCTGTAATGAAGCAAGTACTCTTAAGATTTTTGAGTGGCCCATCCCATAATGCAATCTACTTCCCTGGTGGAGTATTAAGATGTGTATCTTGGACTTTCTCCTTTGAGCATATTTTGTGGTATCTGATTGCCTGGCTGTAGAAAACAGATTTCTTGGTGCACTTGGGGTTTGTTAACCTGATCTCTGAATGGAAGAGTGGTGATTTGTCGGTTTATTGTAAATAGTTGTCTGTAGGATTCCATTGCAGAAGCTGATTGTGCTGTTCAGGAAATTGATGTTGGTGTGGCAGTGTTCTAGGAACAGTTTGAATAGGTGGTGATGGCTGGTGTTGTGGTGGAAATCTGAGGGAGTTTAGATGGTCTGTCCAGAGTATGAACATATCATTGATGTATTTCAGGTATATAATTGGTTTTGTGGTGCATTCGTTCAGAAATTCTTCCTCCAGGTGGCCCAAGAAGTGCTTAGTATATTGGAGAGCCATCTTAGTATCCATAGCTGTTCCCATGGTTTGTTCTGTGTTTGTTGTTGAATATAAAGTTGTTATGGGTGAAAATGAAATGGATGAGTTTAGTGATGTGTTTGAAGTAGATATCTTAGTGATGTTGATTGTCTAGTACAGAGTATCTCAAATCCGGCCACCAGGGACTTTTCTTGTGGTCACAACCTTCTGGGATATGATGGGGGGGAGGGAGCAAAGCAGCAGCCCTCCCTCCTCCTTCTTGCTCCCGGATGCACCGCTTTGGCATTGATTGCTGGGGCTGCCAAAAGGGGTTGGGCCCTGCCCCTCTCTGGAGACAGCTAGGGCACAATGCTGGAGGAGCAGGCATCCAGTGAGTTCCCCACCTTCCCATGGATGCTGGGGGCTCAGATTTTGGGCTTCAGCCCTGGGGTTGCAGGGGGTGGGGGGCAAGCTCTGGCCATGGGGCTTCAGCTCAAGATCTGGGCTCTGGTTTCGTGGTGGTAGGCTGCAGGCTTCAGCCACACAGCTTCAGGTTCTGTCCTGCCGCTGCCTCTCCTGACTCCTCCCCCCAATCCAGGGTTTAATTTGTCCCCAGCCTTGCAGAGGCTGAGTAAGCCTGCTGTGAATAGTAATACTTGTATATTTGTTAATATCACTTTTCACAACAGACTTACTAGCTAGAAATAAATAAATTACAATGATTTAGATGTGTATATGTGCATATTTATTTGATTTTCCTACAACTAATTATTTTAGGAAAAAGTATGATAGTGACCACCAGCAAGAGTTGGTGGCCACACTCTGAGGCCATCAAACAATTTGTCCCGAGAACTCCTGGTCTAGTACGTATTTAAGACAGACAGCAATGCCCTCTTTATCAGGGATGTTGGTGTATAGAGAGGTGACATCCATGCTGACAACAATGGTGTTCTGAGAGAGGTTGTTAATGTTGCGGATTTTCTGGAGGAAGTCAGTTGTATCCTGGAGGAAACTGGCCCTGTGTGTGGTCAGTGGTTTGAGCATGGTTTCTGTGAGTTCTGTGAGTCCAGCAGAAGTGACATGGACAGATATGATTCCCTTGTTTGTGTATCTTAACAACATAAGAATGGCCATACTGGGTCAGACCAAAAGTCCATCCAGCCCAGTATCATGTCCTCTGACAGTGGCCAATGGCAGGTGCCCCAAAGGGAATGAACAGACAGGTTATCATCAAGTGATCCATGCCTTGTCACCCAATCCCAGCTTCTGGCACACATTGGCTAGGGACACCATTCCTGCCCATCCTTGCTAATAGCCATTGATGGACCTATCTTCCATAAATCTATCTAGCTCCCTTTTGAACTCTGTTATAGTATTGGCCTTCACAACACCCTCTGGCAAGGAATTTTAGAGGTTGACAGTGTGTTGCATAAAAAAATACTTTTTTGTGTTTGTTTTAAACCTGCTACCTATTAATTTCATTTGGTGGCCCTTTGTTCTTGTATTATGAGAAGGAGTAAATAACACTTACTTATTTACTTTCTCTATAACACTCATGATTTTATAGACCTCTATCATATCCCCCCTTAGTCACCTCTTTTCCAAACTGAAAAGTCCCAGTCTTATTAATCTCTCCTCACATAGAAGCCATTCTACACCCCTAATCATTTTGTTGCCCTTTTCTAAACCTTTTCCAGTTCCAATATATCTTTTTTGAGATGGGGCGACCACATCTGCATGCAGATGGGCATACCATGGATTTATATAGAGGCAATATGATATTTTCTGTCTTATTATCTATCCCTTTCTTGATGATTCCCATCATTGTGTTCAGTTTTTTGACTGCTGCTGCACATTGAATGGATGATTTCAGAGAACCATCCACAATGACTCCAAGATCTCTTTGAGTGGTAAAAGCAAATTTAGACCACATCATTGTATATGTATAGTTAGGATTATGTTTTCCAATGTGCATTACTTTGCATTTATCAACACTAAATCATTTTGTTGCCCAGTCACCCAGTTTGTGAGATCCTTTTGTAGCTCTTCGCAGTCTGCTTGAGACTTAACTATCTTGAGTAGTTCTGTTCATCTGCAAATTTGCCACCTCACTGTTTGCTCTTTTTCCAGATTGTTTTTGAATATGTTAAATAGGACTGGATCCAGTACAGATTCCTGGGCGATACACTAATTTACCTCTCCCCATTCTGAAAACTGACCATTTATTCTACCCTTTGTTCCAATCTTTTACTAGTTACTAATCCACGAGAAAACCTTCCCTCTTATCCCATGACTGCTTATTTTGCTTAGAGCCTTTGGTGAGGGACCTTATCGAAGGCTTTCTGAAAATCTAAGTACACTATATCCACTGGATCTCTTGTCCACAATGTTTGTTGACCTGCTCAAAGAATTCTAGCAGATTGTGAGGCATGATTTCCCTTTAAAAAAATATTGACTATTTCCCAACAATTTTGTTCATCTGTGTGTCTGATAGTTTCAACCAATTTGCCCAGGAGTAAGGTGAGGCTTATTGGCCTGTAGTTGCCAGGGTCACTCCTTTTAAAAACTGGCAGTCACTTATCACATTAGCTATCCTCCAGTCATTTGGTACAGAAGCTGATTTAAATAATAGGTTACAGATGACAGTAGTCCTGCAATTTCACATTTGAGTTCCTTCAGAACTCTTGGGTGAATACCATCAGGCCCTGGAGACTTATTACTGTTTAATTTATCAATTTGTTCCCAAACCTCCTCTAATGACACCTCAATTTGGGACAATTCCTCAAATCTGTCACCCAAAAAGAATGGCTCAGGTTTGGAAATCTTCATCACATCCTCAACAGTGAAGACTCATGCAGAGTATTCTTTTAGTTTCTCTGCAATGGCCTTATAGACTCTGAGTGCTCCTTTAGTATCTCAATCGTCCAGTGGCCCCACTGATTGTTTAGCAGGCTTTCTGCTTCTGATGTATTTTTTAAAAAAATGCTATTACTTTTGGAGTCTTTGGCTAGCTGTTCTTCAAATTCTTTTTTGTTCTTTCTTATTATATTTTTACACTTCATTTGCCAGAGTTTATGCTATTTTCTATTTTCCTCATTAGGATTTATCTTCCACTTTTTAAAGGATGCCTTTTTGCCTCTCACTGCTTCCTTTATTTTGTTGTTTAACCACAGTGGCTCTTTTATGGTTCTCTTACTATGTTTTTTTTTAAGTTGGGGTATACATTTAAGTTGAGCCTCTATTATGGTGTCTTTAAAAAGTTTCCACGCATCTTGCAGAGATTTTACTTTTGGTACTGTACCTTCTAATTTCTGTTTCACTAACCTCCTCATTTTTGTGTAGTTCCCCTTTCTGAAATTAAATGCGACAGTGCTGGGCCACTGTGGAGTTTTCTCCGGCACACGGATGTTAAATTTAATTATATTATGGTCACTATTACCAAGTGGTCCAGCTATATTCACCTCTTGGACCTGATCCTATGCTCCACTTAGGACTAAATCAAGAATTGCCTCTCCTCTTGTGGGCTCCAGGACTAGTTGATCCAAGAAGCAGTCATTTAAGGTGTCAAGAAACTTTATCTCAGCATCCCTTCCTGAGGTGATATGTACCCAGTCAGTACGGGGATAGTTGATATCCCCCATTATTATTATCGAGGTTTTTTTTTAATAGCCTCTCTAATCTCCCTGAGCATTTCAGAGTCATTAACACCGTCCTGGTCAGGTGATCTGTAATATAGCCATATTGCTATATTCGTATTTTTCAAGCATGGAATTACTATGCATAGAGATTCTATAGTACAATTTAGTTCGTTTAAGGTTTTTACTTTATTTGATTCTACTTTTTCTTTTACATATAGTGTCAATCCCCCACCAGCACAACCTGTTCTGTCCTTCTGATATACTTTGTACTCTGGTATTACTTACTATGTCCCATTGATTATCCTCATTCTACCAGGTTTCTGTGATGCCTATTATATCAATATCCTCATTTAATACAAGGCACTCTAGTTCACCCATCTTATTATTTAGACTTCTAGCATTGGTATATAAGCTTTTTAAAAATTTGTCATTTTTTGGCTTTCCCCTATTGCATGACATAATTGAATGGGACTTTTTTTTCATTTGACTGTTTCTCATTAGAGCCTCCCTTTATCATTTTCCATCTTGAGAAGCGTGTAGTGGTTCTCAAACTTTTGCATTGGTGACCCCTTTCACTCAGCATGCCTATGAGTGTGACTCCCTTTATAAACTGAAAACATATTTTAAAATATATTTAACACCATTATAAATGCTGGAGGTGAAGCAGAGTTTGAGGGTGGAGGCTGACAGCTCATGACCCCTCACATAATAACCTCATAGCCTCCTTAGGGGTCGTGACACCCAGTTTAAGAGCACCCAATGTAGAAGGTCCCTAGGGGCAGGGGGAATTGGGTTGTAGATTTTTCTCTTGGAGTTGTTTGGGGAAGGATTTGATGATATCCTTAAATTCCTGTGTGAACTGTAGTGTGGGATCTTTTTCGAGTTCTGCATAATAGGTGGTGACAGAGAGTTGTTGGTTGGCCTTGTAGATGTAGTCAATCTGGTTGAGGACAACAATGGCGACCCCTTTGTCTGCTGGTTTCATCACTAGCTGATGGTTAGATTTCAGGGACTCTATAGCTATCCTCTTGCAAGGGAAAAATTGTGATGGATGTGATGTTTAAGGATTTCACAGTCAGTTTTTTTTCCTGAAGCAATGAATGTAATGTTCTAGTATTTGGTTTCATCTGTTGTGAGGTGTCAGTCAGATGATTCTTTTTCTTATCACTATCTGTGGGGACATGTTAGTTTTGGGTGGTGTCATTTTTCTTGTTACAGAATTATTTGAGGGGGAATTAAAGAAATAATTCTTCTAGTTCTCCACAAATTTGTATGGGATCACGTTCTGTGGTGGGGCAGAAGTTCAGTCCCACAAAGAGTAAAGATAATTCAGCTTTGGTTAGGGGTAGTCTTTATAAGTTGATGATGTTGGGGTGTCAGGTAGTCGTGGTGAGTCCTTGCATCATGATTTCTCCCAAAGATGTGTTCTGTAGGTTGAGGAGCTGTAGTTTCTCTACTTTCCTCATTTATGCTGGATGGCTGTTATCAGTTTTTTCTGATAGTTATTCTGGGTTTCTTGCATGATCTATAGGTAGGGTTCCTGATTTTCTCTGTGCAGTGTATGGGAGTAGGTGACGATTTCTTGTTTAATGTGGTCTCTTCTGGAATATGTGGGGTGTAGGTGTGGGTTCCTCAGTTTTTCAGAAGTTCTTCAGCACAGCTGTTCAGCATACTTGGAGCTGTATGTAGTGGTTAGAGTTATAGATAGTGAATCTACTGGGGATGGTGTTGCCAATGCAGGTTTGTTCAGTAAGGTATGTTCTCCATTAATTAATCTAGGGAAGTTTTAATTCTCTCAAATGATGGAGCTTAAATCACTTCCAGTCAAAGAAACAGATAATGGAAAGGGCAAAAAGGTAAATCCAAAAACCATGATTCATGGGATCACTAGTAGAATTATGAAATTACACAATTTTACAACTAATCAAAGCTGCATGACCAGACTATACTACATAGACAACAGCTGTTAAGGTTGGATAATGTAATAAAAGAGAGAGGACATGCATAAATGGAGATGTGGGAAGGAAGAGACAGGAAGGAGATCGAAAAAGAGGAGGGGTTATGCTTAATGGAGTTTTGGCATTTTTTGACCATCTCAACATTTTTCTCCAAATGTATCTATAAATAGGATTGGAATTTCTTCAAATTCATATAATTGTTCTCTATAGTGACAAGCTATTCTTTCTTTGGCTGCTAACTCAGACAGCTCCTAATACCATTGCTCTCCTGAACATAAGCCAACTCTTCCATTTTTTGTAAAATCATCTGCTTGGTGATCATTACAGCCCTCAAGAACCAACGTCTTTGCGATGGATTTAAACCCAGTTTAGCAGATAAGTAACCTAGGATATGATTTCCAGATGAGGTTTGGCTGCTGAAGCCAAGCACTATTTTGATTCTTGTGTCCACCTCTTTCCACAGCTGCCTGACTGTTGGACCGTTCCATAGCATATGCTTTGGGGTTCCTTTTTCTTTGTTAGTGTGCTAACAAACATCAGAGGATAAGGCCTTTCACTTGTGCAACCTCTGTGGCAGCCAATACATTTTGAATAAAATCTTTTGTTGTGTCAAGTGTTGCCTAGGATCCACAGAGCATATTGCAGAATGTTACTGCAAAAGCTTGATCAGTCGTGTAGGGTGTAATTTTCCTGAGTGCCGCTGGTCAAGAAGGAGGTGGGAAGGGATAGGGAAGAGTGGGATGACAAGGGGATGTAGGAGAGGGGGAGGGAAGAGCACAAAATGACAGCTTAAAGCAAAAACATAAAAACACACAACATATACGCATATTGCCAAGCGTAGACCTATTGCCAAGCATGACTGGTTGTCTTCAGTGTGTATTGCTGGGATTACAGGCCTACACTATCTTAAGTGGTATCTCTCCACTTTCCACTTAAAATAAAATCACAATGAAAAAGCTGCAATTATCAAACACTTAGCACTATAAATAAAACTAAAGCAACTCTAAATTCTGGAGGAGGTGCATTGGTGAGACACCTCCAGGTATGAGCTCTACCAATTGCCACTATTTACATTATATTTTCTAAGAGGTATTCTGTATTTCCCATACCACAGAGTAGAAAGCACATTGTAAGGAGATAGAAAGGGAGCATATACTTCGCAAAAATGGTATTTCTAAACCTGATATGCCAAGGATATGCCTGAGTATTATCCCCCAAATGCAATATTTTCAGTTTGCCACACCCAACACCAGAATAGTGGTAATACAGTTTAGTGTACTGAGTATATTGTGGGGATTATGTCCAGGACCACAAAAACCCCTCTCTTTGGTTTGCAACCAAACATTCCTCTCCCCATATTAAGTGAACATACAATACATAGGGGAGAAAACTAACTGCTCCCAGAAGTTGTGAATTTCTGCACTAAAGATCACAACAAACAATTCTATTCAGCAAGTGAATCTTAATACAACTTTCATATTTCAAGTTCCTGTAGTCAGGGTCTGAGATTACAGAATGTGTTAGGGTCAGGAAAGGGGCTGAAAAGGTTCAGGAGGGGGATTCAGAGGGTAGGGTGATGTGGAAAAGAGAGGGGGGAAGTAGAGGAGGAAGTAAAGGGAGCATGAGGGAGGCATGTGAGGAACAGAAGGCAAGGGATCTGGGGAAATGGCCTGGGCAAGGGGAGAGGAAGGATGTAGTTAGAAGGTAATAGAGAGGGCAGATATCACTGTTCCATGTAGATCAGCAACTTACATTGATCCTCTATTCTGCCCATTGGCCCACAAGAGATACAACTACATTGCTCGGCTCCTGTGAACCTTTCCTTGATGTCTTGCAGGGAGGAGTAACATCTGTTACACTTCCAGTACATCAAATGTCAATCTGCCATGATTTGAGGCCTCCAGTGATGAGATGTGGCAACACTATAGGGTTTCCCATTGGCACCAATTTTGAAAAGAGTAATGAGAGCCCTTAAATCTTACAGAGCAACAGGGAACTGCACTGCCCTCTGGTGATCTCTTTGGTATACTTCAGTGTCAAGCTAACAAAGACCTCATCTATAAGACTATGATTATGTCACGGAAGTCACGAAATCCGTGATTTCCATTGATCTCCATTAGATTTTCTGTCCTGGGGCTGGAGTTCCCAGCCAGACCTGCCCCCACAGCTCACACCCTGCTGATGCCCAGCTTCAGCAAGCGGTAGAGGGCTGGCAGACCTTGCAACTGCTCAGCTGTCATGGGGGCAAGAGACTCCCTGCAGCTGTTCCACTGTGGTGGGTGGTGGCAGGAACCTCTGCAGCTGCTCATTCACAGTGGGTGGCCGGGGGACCCTTTATCTGCCCAGCTACCCCAGGGCTGAAGGGACTCCTGCAGCAGCCAGCTCCAGCTCCCTGCAACAGTTGGGGATCCAGGAGCCCCAGAAGTGGTAGATGCTGAACTCACCACCCCTCTTGTCAGGGATTTTTTAGTGAAAGTCAAGGACAGGTCATGGGTTTCCATGAATTTTTGTTTATTGCCCATGACCTGTCCATGACTTTTTTACTAAAACTATCCATGAAACTGAGCTGAAAATGTCACAAAATATGCAAGCCCTTGCTGATCGGTAAGTTCCCTATTTCTTCCAAAGGCTGATCGCTGGTCAACCACATCTTTTGAAAAATCTTCCAAAATCATTACCTTATTTTGTGGCCTCTCAAAAATATTTTTTGGGAGTGTTTTGTTTTTTCCATGTGCTAGTTTCACTATTCCTTTGTTTGTAATAAATCTGAGAAAACCGATAATCAATGCATTAAGTTTGGCATCTGAGGCCAGCTTAGGAACCAGGAACCTATGTGCTCTTCCTAAATCAAATGTAAAATCATCCAGCAGGCTGAGCACTTCTGAAAGGAGCCAGGGAACAAATTCTGGGGGTTGGCCTGTCTCTGATCCTTCAGGTTCTCCTATAATTCTCAGATTATTGCTTCAAGAACTCTATTCAAGATCTGCCACTCTAGATTTAAGAGAAGATAAGTCTGTTAGGCTTCTTTGCACCTTGGCATAGAGCCTTTGTACCTGATCTTCCCACAATTATATTTGCCCTTTTGCTTCCTTCACTCATCTTGTCAGCACTTGCAGAAAGGAGCTAATTGAGAAAACACTGTTGTGGCTGCTGTGGCTTTGGTTTTGAATATGTCTGCAGCAGCTTTCTTGAGCAAGACCATCACAGACAGTGCCCTCATCAACCATCTTGTTGAGGGAGTGAAGGTCTCTGTTCTCCTTGTCTTTTGACCACTCGTAGAGTCCACAGCAGTCATATATTTGTCTGCTGACATTCCAGAAATTTTGGGGTATCTATTCCCTCATGGGCGGTGTCCATTACAGGCCCCAGACACCAGATGGAAATGGATAGTGGTGGATGGCTCTGGAGTTCAGTAGCTCCACTTATCCGTGCCAGGTGGTGACTCAGAAGTTCATCCATTTGTAAAGTGCTTTGAGATCTACTGATGAAAAGCAATATGTAAAAGCTGTATTTTCTTTCATTCTTTCATTCTTTCTGTACCTTGATACCATGAGTTAAATCAGGGGTCAGCAACCTTTCAGAAGTGGTGTGCCGAGTCTTCATTTATTCACTCTAATTTAAGCTTTTGCATTCCAGTAATACATTTTAAGGTTTTTAGAAGACCTCTTTCTATAAGTCTATAATATATAACTAAACTATTGTTGTATGTAAAGTAAATAAGGTTTTTAAAATGTTTAAGAAGCTTCATTTAAAATTAAATTAAAATGCAGAGCCCCCCAGACTGGTGGCCAGGACCCAGGCAGTGTGAGTGCCACTGAAAATCAGCTTGCATGACATCTTCGGCATGTGTGCCATAGGTCGCCTACTCCTGAGTTAGATTGGCCACACCTTGGATGGAGGATGAAAGTGTTAGATCAAATTTTAGACAGCTCTAAAAATAAAACATTTCCATATTTAATAACACAATGTTAAGATCAGATATCTGTAAGCTTCTAGGCTGGAAATGCATGTCTTACCCTATTCCAAGTGGGGACTGAGTCCACCCTGACCTCAGTTTGGTACAGAACACTCATTTTTAGATGTGGTGAGTTGAGAGATATTGGCCATTAAAATTGATTTTGGTTTAGGACCAAATATGGATGGTCTTAAACCTTCTGACGGTTTGATTTTGGGGAGAAATTCCCCATCTGGGGAGGAAAGTAAGAAACCTTTCTCTGGCTGGTTACTAAAATGGCACTGAGTTGAAACTGCTAAGAAATTTGGATGATTGATTGTAGATTGACTTTCTAACCTTTTTCCAAAATTTTAGTAAGTATATTACTTAATTTAGTATGCAGGTTATCTTGTCCATATTAAACTGAAAACTTTTATAAATAGTTAATTTTGTCCTTTCAGAGAAAGTGGAGACATTTATCAAGATTTTCTCCCTATTCTCTGTTCATTTAGATTGCTCAGACTTAACAGCAGATAGCTATATCATACAAACAAATAATATCGTTCTTGAACCAAAAACTTGAAGGACCTGAAGAAAAATTAGGCAATAGAAGTAGTTCTTTTATTTCAGTGAGAAAAGACATGAGTGATTTGTAGTGTTTTACCATGTTGGAATGCACACTAAATCATTCATTATACATAGATTTTTTTATGGCACATTAAACAATGGTGTAAACAGGCTGCAAATTACATTGTGTGTTTGCTACACATATCAAATGTCACAAAACTTAGGTTTGGACAGGAGCTATATATTGAGATGGAAGTCAATGAGAAAACTTGAAGTCTGAAGCCAAGCTGAACATCCAATTTTCTAGCTGCCCCAGCAACCTCATTCTTTATAAATTGACTGAGTAAATCTATCCCTACATAATATTTTAAAATGTGTGTATGGAGGAGCGTAGGGGTGTATTTGGAACTAAAATGTTAATACTATATTTTGAACAATAGCCTTTATGGCTGACATTAAACAGGCTTTGACCTCACCTTTTTCAGAAACCCTTCCATTCATATTAGATGCCTGGATCTCATTTGCAGTTAGTACTCTTTTGAAGGCAGCAGCTACATTTAAGACTTTGTCTGATTTCAGTACCCAGCCAATTTCACTGATGAATCATCTTTTAGTTCACTGCAATAACCTTGATAAAATATGCAATAATCGCCAATCAAATGCTGTCAGTGGTTAATGACCATTTTTGTGGTTAAAAAATCTCTAGTAGAAACAGTAATTAACATCTGAACACATTAGCCATTTAGTAATAAACAATTTTAAGAGAATCTGTATTGCACTGATAAACCTCCTAAGAATAAATGTAACAATAAAAACCAGTTTTATAAATGGATTTGATATTAAACATTTTGGAACGGTGCAGACATTTATTAATTTCCTGAGTTGTTGTGCTTCAGGACTCTATTTTGTCAGGACTTACAGCATGATCTACTGTAGATTCTGCATAGCACATGGCATTACAGAGTTGAATAAGACAGTTGGCATTCTGTCATGTGGATTTTTTTTCACCATGCAAAGGGATACTCAGCCAGTGAAGGGTAGGCAGTGCATGCGCAGAGGAAGCAGGAAAACTGCAGGATTGTGCCTTTAGGTACAGACGTGAGCAGGGAGTACTGGGAAAGCTACTGCTACCATAACAGAAGTAGCCCTGAAAGGCATGCTGCCTCATCAGAGACGCCTCTGAGGCACCACTGCCTTCCTGTTTCTACCTGTGCTCCAGTGGGGTAGCAATTTGTTGCTGACATGCCAGAAGAAAATTCAGACACCCCCTGCAGCAGCTCATCTGTGCTAGTTGGCATGCTGTGAGTGCAGACTCCTGGCTTCAACCATTCCCCAGCTCTCCCTGCATACCTGCTCTGAAATAGTGTATGCAGGCATGCAGTGTTCAATGACCCAAGGCCTGAATAGCCGGCTCATGGAGATTAGGGGTGTTCTTACTTCTCCTTCCATCCCTATTGTCCAAGCTGCAAATTAATCTTAAGTATTTATGAATGAATTCCTGATGTGTGTGAGAGCCTGCAAATATAGCACATACTTTTGGATTCATGGGTTTCACAAAATTTGTTTGCTTTCATAAACTATATTTTCCTGGAATAAATTCATTTATTTCCAATGGTGATTCCATTTTGAAAGCAAACATTTTCAAACAACAAAAGCTGGGCAGATCGGCAGTGTTCCTGGAAGGTCAACAAATCTGGACTATTTCAGTCTGGCTGCAGGGGAGAATATCCCAAAGGAAAGGAATCATGAAGAAATGCTGTACAATTCCCTCCCTTTTCTATTGAAGCAGATCTACCACTGATTGGGCTGCTACTAATTTCCACTGTCTCAGCTTAGTACAGGGAGAGAGGTATTTGCTCACATTAGAAAGCCCCAGGTCACTTAATATTTTAGATGTCAAAATCTTGAACTCCACCCAGAAGCCAGTTGCCAGGGTCTATTTGGTGTTAGATTCACAAGAGGGATTTAGGTATTTAACTATTACCATTGACATTCACAAAACTCCCACTCAGCTGCCACCTAAACCTGTAGGTAACTAAGGTTCCTAAGTTTCCTCTACATACTGAATTTCTGCCTTTTGGCATGTGCAAAGCCTAACTCCTGAGAGGCTCCATGTGGGATTCACAAACTATGTGTTCCCCTGCCTATCTCATCTGCAGGGGTGAATCTGGTAGGCATGCTCTGAACATGCCTAAACCTGCACAAAAAATGATAATATCTAGGTCCCATCTTTAAACTGAATAGCTCAGTGATTAGAGTACTCATTCACAATATGGGAGAAACGAATCAAATCTGTTTTTTGCCTGATTCAGAGCAGAGGGTTAAACCTAGGTCTTCTACCTGGGAGGTGAGTATCCTGTACATTGGGCTTTAGGATGATATTCTGTAGTGGGTCTCTCACAATCACTCCAATTGAAGCTGTTCCACTTTATATAAAATACGCAAATAGTCAGTGTCCAGGGAGAGAGTAAGAATGATGCTATTGGCCAGTGGTTAGGACATCCACGTGGGAGATCTAATGTGCTTAGTAATGACTCTGCCTTTCAAGAGGAGTACTATGCTATACACTGGGTGCAGTCTCTATGGATATGAAATGTAGCTCATTTATAGCAACCTCCAGTACAGAGGTGAAAAAAAACTGAATGATGGTGATGACATTTTTGTCTGGAGGAATAAGCCATCACTTCCTGACCTAATGTACCTGAAAAAAAAAAAAAAGATGTGGTCACTCTCACTATCTGAGTATTAATGAGAATAAATAAATATGAATAATTACTATAAGACCTGTGGCCTGAAATGCTAGACAGTTAAGGACTCACAGCTCTCTGCTCCCATCCCTTGGTGAACAAGGGGAAGTACAACTACAGAGAGGGCCTCAATTGCAAACGTTTTCTACCCAGAGTTCCTCCAATGACACTTTGGGAACCACCATAACTATGTACAAACTCAGAATTTATTGGCTAATGGAACTGAATGGAGTGAGAAGGGTAAAAGTGCAAGCATGAGTCATTTGTAGCAAAGATTCTGCTCAAGAATTCAGTGTACTGGCTTCTCTCTCTGAGGATTCTGGCATGGTGAGAAGACTTGGCAGGGAGAGACAACTCAAACTGAGGACTTTACCACAAAAGATGAGGCAGTGCAATGCAGAGAAGGCTTCTTGCTGAAACTGTAGAGGACTGCAGAAACTGTAGAGTGATAGAGCTGGGTGAACTCCAGTGAAGTTTCTCCAGTCCAGCCACTAAGTAAAGCTAAAATCACTATGTAGCTGTGTTAGATGATGGAGCCTCAAGACAGAAGCAGGCTTCACTTTCAAAGACAGTAGAGGCATACCTGCCAAGTGCACCTCACGACTCTGGAAAAATGCTTCCTACTGACGCCAAACCACAATGGGGCTTTTACCAGATATGAGCAGCAGAACTGATGTGGTAAGAGGACATTTGGCTACTAAACATTCACTGGTGAATGGGGAACCAAGCTGATGGACTTCTCAATGTGCAACAGCAGTCAAAAAGCTAACAGAATGATAGGAACCATTAGGAAAGGAATAGATAATAAGAAATAAAATATCACAGTGCTATTATATCAACCTATGGTACACTCACACTCTGAATACTGTGAGAAGTTCTGGTTACCCCATCTCAAAAAAGATATATTAGAATTGGAAAAAAGTACAGAGATGGGCAACACAAAGTATTGGGAAGATGGAACAACTTCCATGAGGGGAGATTAAAAATACTGGTACTGTTCAGCTTACAAGAGACAATTATGTGAGGATATGATCGTGGTCTATAAAATCATGAAAGGTGTACAGAAAGTGAATGAGAAAGTGTTATATACCTCTTTATATAACAGAAGAATGAGGAGTCATCCAATGAAAGTAATGGGCAGGTTTCAAACAACATAAAGAAGTATTTCTTCACACAACATACAGTCAAGCTGTGGAACTCATTGCCAGGGGATGTTGTGAAGGCCAAAAATACAACTGGGTTAAAAAAAGAATTAGTTAAGTTCATGGAGGATAGGTCTATCAAAGGTATTAGCCAAAATGGTCAGGGACACAACCTTATGATGAACATTTGGGGGTTTGGTATGCTGACAAAATGGAAGTTTTTTATGGGAGGCTAGGGAGTCGGTTAGGAAATAGAAAAGCTGAGGCAGGAAGGCAGGAAGGAGTAAGGAGTTGGATGTGGGAATTGAGGGGATGGTGGAAGCATGCAGATGGATTATGTCCGTGTGTGGATTTGTATGTGAGAGAAGCAGGAAGGCAGAAATTGGATTAGTATCTTATCTTTGAGAAAGCAGGAGGTACGGGTTTTTTAGCTAATGTGTGTGGAGTAGGAACATTCTGTATGTATGTATAAATTGTAAGTATATATAAAAGGGAAACCAGGAGCATTTTAAAAATATTTTGAGTAATGTGTTTTGGCAGTTAAAGAGGAATCTGAGGTATAGTAACTTTAAACTGAGCCTGATTTTCAGAGGTGCTGAGCACTGGAAGCTCCCATTAATATTGTGGAGTTATGAATACTCAGCAGCTCTGAAAGTCAGGCCATTTAAAGTGACTCACCCAAGGACCCTCAAGAAATTTATGGTAGAGCAAGAAAGGCAAAGCATAGCAACTCTCTGTAGCCCCAGCCTTATGGGTTAATCACAGAATTATCCTTCTTTCCCACTCCTCACTTTTTACAGTAGTCACTGGGAGCAGTCATTTTGAGACATATATTTCACTGCATTTAGTTCCACCAAGTCAGGTCATTCTCCCAAAGAAATGATTTGTTCTAATAAAGATATCTTCACAATTACTCAAAAAGAATTAATTTCAAATGCCACAAAATTTTGTTGAACTCATTCAAGTAAATGATTAAGTCAAATATAATTTAACTCGGTTTCCCTCACTTATCTGCATTTCAGTAAAGAAGTTGTAATACTTCAAATGTTTTTGTGTGGATACTTTTAGACTTATTTCAGTTAGTCAGCTAAAATCCTCCAAAAATTATTTGAAAGTCTTCCAGATAAGCTGAACAAATTCCCTTTTATCAAGAATACTGGAAAATGCTCTCTCCCCATCAGGGACCTAACAGACATACATTTTAAGTAATCTAAACAGTCTGTTGCATCCACTAATATGGATCGTGAATATTAAACAAATGGATTTCACTCCTACAGTGTATACACTCCTTTTGCCCTCTTTCCCTACACGTGTGCTCAATATTTACATTGACTTATATCATACTCTATATATTCACTACTTGAATGTTGTTCTCAAGCCTAAGATGCTTTCTTGGAAATATTCTAGTTGGCAGAGATGGGACCTAACTAAAACCTCAGAGCAGACAACCACAGAATTTGGGGACACTTGAACCTGATCAGAACTACAGGGATGACCCTGTCTTTATAAAGTTCTAAACCAAACCTCTCAGTCTGGTCACTCCTCAATTTTAGGGAAGTCTGGATCCAGATCTGAACTTTTTTGGTTCAGACTCATCTCTGCTAATGAAATTTACTTATGTTAGAGTTTATTCAACTCAGTACTGCTAAAAAAAAAGAGGGAAGACAGTGAGGCAGATTATATGTGTGTATATATATATACACACACACACACAAACTGCATATATCTTTGTTCAGACTATACAAAACTATATACACATTGAAATTAAAGGTAACTTAACAGTGCCATAACCAATGTAGGGAATAATCTGGATCTGTCATCAGTTTGGATATTGCACATAAAGAAATGCAGCAAATATAGTATTTTTATGTTACATCTAGAGAGTACAACAAGAATGCAATATTTTAGAGTAACTATCCTGCAATAAAAAAGTTAAAGGGCTAGATTCTGCTACCGTTATTCATGTTGAGTAGTCCCATTAAAAGAAAAGGGACAGAAACTGGATGGTAGTATTATATTTTTCTAAATATAATATTCAAGCTATTAATATATTTTGCTGAGAGAAAAAATAAAAAAAAATTAACTATTTATAATGAGCTGCTATGAAGCAGTTGAATGCTTAGCTACAAGATGTGCTATAGTGAGATAAAAATCATATCTGTTGTAAATTTTTTAAACAAAACAGTTAAAAGGGCTTTATTTGATTAATATGACAAACTTTTTCTTATGTTTCATTAAGTGACCTACCAGAAAACTTATTCTTTTTTTCTGTAATGTGGGTAGAAAAGAAAAGTCAATGAACTATTTGATTTTATTATGGATGAGTCTGTTTAACTATAGGTTATAAATTTGTCAATCCCAGATTAATGAGAAAAAAAGACTGTTTGCAGCGAAGATGCTGTTAAAAGCAAAATGAGTGATCCAGTGATGTTTTAGCTCAAATTTTACTGTGTGACATTTGACATAATTATCTCTGGTTCAGTATAATTCTATTTTTTCAAAGAAGTTCCACAATAAATTGCAGTAGCTATCTCTTTTCAGATGAATTTAATCTGTTTATTTTACCCCAGTCTCTAAATGCAGTTGGGTAGGTAGGAAACCTAGTGTAATAAAGCCTCCTGTCCCAGATCTGGACTTTAGCGTCCAAAATCTGGGGGCTTACCTGAAACTCCCCCAAGCTCACTACCTGCTTGGATATTTTCTCGCTGCCACCAACTAGGACTATTGGGGGTCCTAGTACCCCCCCCAAGTCACCCCAACCTTCCCCTGGGGGACCCCCTCTGTGGACTCCCCAACTTCCTTGGGAGACCCCAAGACCAGAACCCTGGATCTCTCTCCTCTCCTCTCCCAGCTCCCCCCCTTTCCTGGTGTAATCCGGTGCAATGCTATACTTCACTCTTGACATACAACGGAGAGGCAATCTAGCTTCCCCGAGGCTGAGGCATTCACCATAGTCAGCTTCAGACAAGAAGATTCCCCCTCCCTTTGTCCTAGCCTTTTCCCGCCCTGGGAACAATTAGGAAGGGTGAGACATCAGAGTTTGGGCTGTTTCGTCCCCCTCTGCCTCACTAGGAAAGAAACTTCCACAGATTTAAAAAAGAAAACCTTGATTAAAAAAAAGAAAAATATAAAAACAATAACTTTGCATTAAGAAACTCATACAAGGCTCTTGCTTATAATGAAATATGAATACAGTCTGATTTAAAAAGATAGCGATTAAACAGTCCACAAATCAAACAACAGTAAATTACAACACAAAGCTCATCATAGCCGAATTACTTTGCTTTCCTTTGTACTCACAGATGTTTAGGAGAAACTTTGAGATAAGATGGAGTTAGAAGAAAAACTTGTTTACTCACAGCCGAGGAAACAACAAAGACCCTGAGTATACAAATTCCCGCCCCTGACTTTAAACAATCCAGTTCTCTGATTGGTCCTCTGGTCAGGTGTTTGGTTATCTTTGTTCCCCCTTTAAAGGAAAAGAAAATTAGCCCTTACCTTACCTATCTACTTATGACACCTAGTATTTATCATAATCTGCTTCATTTGTTCAGTTCCCATGCGGCAATACCAATTAGAATTTTATCAAAGTCATCCTTACAGCAATAATGATAATCCTTT
Source organism: Chelonoidis abingdonii (assembly GCF_003597395.2). Lineage (NCBI taxonomy): Eukaryota > Metazoa > Chordata > Testudines > Testudinidae > Chelonoidis > Chelonoidis abingdonii. The sequence continues at coordinate 108,462,465 of NC_133773.1, forward strand.
AGCATCTGTCTGGATTAGGTCTCTGTTTTATTCTACTAATGAATACTCTGGAGAGGTCTGGGCAGTTTTACAGAAAAATTCACCTTAGACCATAACTATTTAAAATGTTCATTATAATGGACACCTGCAAAGTGTACTGAGCTTACTTGCAATTTATTAGTCCACCCAAGCCTGCTTTAGGTCATACTAAAGAGAGCATGAATATAATGACAATTAAATTGAGATGACATTAGAATGTTGTTGTAGTATTATTGATAAATATCAGATTTGGAATAACATCAGATATCAATTGTGGAATGTCTCCAGCAATATCATTTACTTTCTGAACTATAAAACTTAAAACAGAAATAATTTCAGAGGCATTATTTGTGATACCGAAATCCTGTTAGCATTGCAAAGCTAACTTGTTTCTGCAATGCTAGCTTTGTGTATAACACATTCAACATGAATATCCTACATGTGGTGTGTTTTGTTCCTTATACGCAGGCTCACATCACTACCGCATATTCTACTTGTAACTCTGAAATTGGCCTGATAATGGGAAGGGGGTAAGTAGAGAAAATAATTGCTAGTCTCTGTTTTCAAGTATTTGCCTCCCGAGGCCTCTCTACATTATATATATTAAAAAAAAAAAAACCTGACAGTCTCTTCATTATCTCATTATACTACAATTATAGTGCACTTGAGAGCCAAGGCCCAAGAGAAATTCATTGGCTTTGTTCATCAGTCTAAACTTTTGCCTCCAGAACTAGATTCAAACCAACTCTGAAAATATCAGGCACCGAGTGCCGGGCTATTAGTGTCATACTAACTCAACAGGCAAATACTCTGGACTTTTATTAACAGAAAGAAGAGTTAAATTGGTATTTGAATGTTTTAATCAGTTTCTGGAATTATGATATACCATCCTCATTTAAAATCTTATACTGGTGTATGCATAGCGTGGAATCCAGTTGGCCAGACTGTATGTCAGAGGCTGAGTAGCTGCATCGTGGGCCAGGACACTATGCCACAAGCACAAACTGCAACTGAAATTCATGCTCCCAAATGGAAGCAGCTTTACATCTCCATATTCCCCACAGTACAGGCAGATCTTACGGCTCTTACTTAATAAAGCCCTTATGCACAAGTTTAAGCATGTGCTTGAGTCTCATTGTAATCAATGGGATTAAAGCACATACTTAGAGGGCTTTGTGCAATTGGGGCCTAAGTGATGGTGAGTGGCTGTGATGTGTGATGATGGGGTTTGTGACTGGGTTGTGTCTAGTGGGTATAAGTTAATGGTGGTGGTGGAGGAGCTGCAGTGGAACTCTGGGACTGAAAATTTCTCTCTGTTAATTAGTCCAGAATCTCTATTTAGAGCATTTTGATGGTTCTGAAAACTTTTCTTGTGGTCTCATCAAAGCGCTCCCCTGCCATGGCTACTGATGAACCCTCAGACCTTAAGGCATGGATATTGTGAAAGTAGAATGAATTATATTGTAAGAATAGAAAGGATTAAAGAAATGTTGTGTGCACCTTTAAGCAAAACTGTTGGAATGTTGCAATCCAGGTGTCAGGAACACAGACATTAGCATAGAACAATTGCACCCTAAGGGCAATTGGAATACCCAAATAAGTATTGCTCTAGATCCCATACAATTCAGTAAGAAATGGGATATGCATCTGTGTCACAGGGGTTTTTCCTGGTCTTTTGCTTTCTTGTTCTTTTGTCATAACTCCTGCTCTTTATCTGTATAAATAAAACTGTTTAGTGCCTTGCATGGCCACTCACATATTTCTGAATGTTATTGGTGGAAGCGCTGCCGTAATATAACCAAGTGGTCTGACAAATTGGAAGTCCCTGATTCTAACTTTGACAGTTGGAGGTGTCCCACTGAGAATGGCAACCGTCTTCACTGGGGCTGTGTGATTCCTGACTGTTTTTGTAGGACGACCGATGAGGGGGCACCGGCAACCTGGCACTTGGCCCAAGCGGTCCCTCCGCATGAACGGAAAGGCGCACAGACACGTGAAGTCTACACCACCGAACCCCTGTTGGGGTTCACTCTGTTCTGGTAGGGATCGCGCGGTCTGACATCACGGAATCTGGTCAGGTATGTATTTCTGTGTGTTGTCCGGACTGAGGACTGTCCTGTCTCTGTGTCTATCTGTCTCCCTGTGAAGTGTTGAGTGGGTGCTGTCTTCCGTCCGGGGATCGCCGACCAAGGGGTTCCCATTTCCCACGGTCCTGAAGTGAGTGAAATCTGCACTCGCAGCTGCACACACCTTGATAAAACCTTGGTGTGAAGCAGGGCGATTCGAGGCAGTAGCTCTGTGGACTCCTTTTGGTTAGCACGGAGCAATCGCTTGCTGAACCCTATTTCCGGTCTTTGTGTGATGGTGAGTGAAGTCCTCCTGTTGGGTAAACCAAAACGTCTAAAGCCTGGGCAGTTCGCCTAAAGGACCCTGCCATGTTTATGTATTTTAGGTAAAGGTCTGGACTCCTGCAATGTTCTGGAAAAATTGGTTCTAGACTAACTCAGGGAGCATCCCAAAATGTTAGGATCTTGGACAGCATCCGAGTAATGTTTAAAAAGATCAAACTCGGCCTAATCTAAAACTAAACTTGGCAAAAGGAGAGGTCGTAGTTTCATGGAGGTGGGAAAGGCCATCTAGATGGACGATCGAAATCGCCTCTCTAAGATTCCAATGATAAATAAAAGCTCTTATGGAAACCTTCTCTTCCACTACTAGATGAGCGCTCCCTTTACCCTGTTTCAGAGCCAAACCCCCTTCATACTCCGTCTCGGGGTGGGAAAAGATGAAGAAACCCTTGAAGGATCTGGGGATGAGGAGAAGAAGACACAGTGATGCTGGCCTGGCCTTGGCGTCAAATCAATAGGGGGCCATCTACCCCCCAGCCACAGGAACAACTTCAGCAAAATCTCCCAGCTCAGGAACACATCCAGAAATCTCCAGTTCAAACCCGTCCGACCATCCGGTACTGCCAGAGCCCATTCCTCTGCAACTCGCTGACTCGTAAAAGCTCGCGCTTGGGCTTAAAAATATAGCGCTCCTCTCGCGAAGCCTGCATACTGGTGGGCCAGGACGGAGTCCCACTTGGAGCTATAAGCTGGACTCGCACTGAGCTCCTTTCAATGTAAAAGGCTTTCCAAAGCCGCCGAGAAAATCCTACCAATTTGCAGAGGATATTTTGTTAGTGTGTGATACCTATGAACCCTCTGAGGCAGACCTCCTGCAGCTGTGCAAGCTACTTGTAACAGCCCCTGAGTGAGCAGAAAAATGGCTCACAGCAGCAGATTGGCTTGCTGCTGTATCGTCCACGCTACTTATCCAGACACTGGTCCTAATGCTGGATACCTCGAAAAAAGTGTAAGGAACCAGCTAAAAATCTATTTGAAGCCATCCCTGGGTATGGATTCCTAAACCAACTGGACGGCCAGAAATGACTGTAAGCAACAACAGGGAGAAAACCCGGGCGATCTATCGCACCGGGTCTAACTGACATTTTTCTGCAACATTCTGGTATACAGCAACCAGATACAAAGGACAGGGCGCCCTGGTCTAGTGCATTGTTAATGGCCTCCTCCCTGCTATTGCATCTGCTAAAACGAATAAGTGTTGGACGGGAGACCAAAAACCATGGGCAAATTGCAAACAGTGGCAGAGCACTGCCAACGTACTTTAAAGGGAAAGGAGAACAATCAGCTCAACAGTTAATGGCCTTGCAATAAGCATTATTCAGGGCAGGGCAACACAATACCGGGACGGGAAACACCAGGGAGGGGACGTGGGTCGTGGGAGGGGACAGGGAACTGGATTTTCGGGTTATGGGCTATGTTTGTATTACTGTAAACAGCAGGGACATTGGAAGAATGAGTGTCCAAACGGCCTGGTAACTCTGTGAACAACCAGTTAAACCCCTCTGCCAGCCAGCCAGTCAGCCCCAGCCTTACTTTGCCCACAACAATGACGGACACCGGGAGAACCTCAGGAAATTTTAGCCCCTTACTACCACTCACTCCCAGGGGTGAGTGTGTGTTAACTATCAATGATCTTCTCTCCTTTCCTTGTTGATCAGGAGTTTCGCTCTCTGCAGTCGTACTAACCGACTTGCCTGAGGTTCCCGCTCGGAAAAACATGTCCGCTGTGGGCATTACTGGAGTCGCAACCCCTTATTCCCTTTCAAAACCTCTACCGGATCCAAGTGGTCCCTTTCTGTGGATCATGCCCTCTTCTCTCTGATTCCAGTCTGGTAAACCTTTTGATCGGGATCTGTTATGTAAGTTTGGCTGCACCATATACTGTTTTCTGGATGGGGTTTATTTACAGATTCCCCATCTTTCCTGAGTGATTCTGTAGCCTCCTGCTGTCTGAAACGTCCCTTTCTACTCTGGTCCCTTGTTGCCCACTGGTCCTACCCTGAGCACCTAATTTCCGCAGGTCCATCCTCTCTGTGGCCAACCCATCCCTCTGAGGTGGGCCGCTTAAATACTGATCCTGTCTGCATTACTGTTGACTTCAAACCCTGCCTCACCTATCCAGTACCTTTAAACCCTGAGCAGAGGCTGCATTGCTGCCGGTCATAACTGCCCTGCAGGAGAGGCCTATTGTTCCCTGTTCCAGTCTCTGTAACACTCTATCCCTCCCATATTCGAAAAGCTGATGGCAATCATGGCGATTTGTTCAGGACCTTGGAACCATTATATCGTATTGTCATACCCACTTTTCCTGTTGTCCCAAACCCAGCAACGATCCTGGCTTCTATCCCACCAGCTGCACCTCATTTTATGTTGTTGATTTGTGTTCTGCTTTCTTTCTGTTCGGTTCACCTTGACCCCCAGTACCTCTTTGCCTTTTCCTACAGGGGACAGCAAATATACATGGACCACGCTCCCTCAGGGTATACGGAAAGTCCATCTTACTTCTCCCAGGCATTAGCCGAGACCTGCGACCTTGTTTTCTCTATCCGGTCCACTCTAGTAGTCCACATGAGTAGATGACCTGTTTCTCTGTTCCCCGCGTTATCTGCCTCCGAAACTGATTCTTTTAGTGCTCCTTACTGCCTAGCAACAAGGTCACAAGGCTTCTCGCTCTAAACTACAGCTCTGCCAAACTCTTCACATACCTTGGTTTTCTCTCTCCCGGGTTTCCTGTACCTTCTCCCCCGTGTCCAGCTTCCTTAGCTTTCCCGACTTGCACTCCATGCCAGGTCCGAAAATTTTGGCATGGCTGGATTTGCAGGCAATGGATCCCCAATATGCCTCCCTTGCAAAACCTCTACAGGAGCTCACTCGACTCTCTTGCCTAATCCATGCCATGGCCACCTGAAGCTGACTGCTGCTTGTTTCTTTCAGACAAGGTTGGCTTCTGCTCTGCTTTAGGGCTGCCAACTTATTCTAAGCCTTTTACCCTTTTCTGCATGAACATCTGGATGTGCACTTGGATTCTCACTCAGGTGCCCGAGGCAAGAATCGCCCAGTAGCTTATTTCTCTGCCACGTTGGACCCTGTGCCCAAGGCTTGCCCCCTGCCTACGTGTGCGGTGGCGCTGCAGCACGCCTAGTTGAAATGTCTGAATCCTTGTCCTTCGCACCCCCTTTACTCTTATGGTCCCTCACCTGTAGAAACTCTGCTATTACAACGCAATACAAGCCACCTCTCCTCGCTCGCGCCTTACCAGGTTCGAACTTCTACTGCTGTCATATATCACTATAAGCACTGTTCCCAGTTAATCCTGCCACTGTCCTTCCTTGTTCTAATGACGGTGACCTCACGACTCCTTACAACTGTCTCCCTCCTATCACCGTCCCGCGCTTTGACCTTTCTGTGTCCCTCTCTCAACTCTGACCTTTGTTTTTGTTACTGATGGTCCTGTTTTCGAGACAACCAAGGTCGTCTCCTTCCAGGATATGCTGTGTACACTCTCTGAAACTTAGAAGCTGCCACCTTTACCTTCTGTAACCTCAGCACAATTCCTGAATTAGTTGCCCTTACCCGTGCCTGCTTTTTGCAGAGGGAAGCTCCGCCACCATTTACACTGCTCCGCTATGCTTTTGGGCTTGTACATGACTTTGGTACCCTCTGGCAAGCTTGGGGTTTCCTGACATCTGCCGGTACCCGTTATTCAAACGGCCCCTATATCGCTGCTCTCACTAATGCAGTTTACTTCCCTCGCCCTGGCTATTGTTAACTGCCCTGGTCACTGTGGCAGACACTGATGTGTGCTAAGGTAACGCCATTTGCTGATGCCTCTGCCTAAACATGCTGCTGCCATAGACCTTCCCAGATGCATTCTAGGTTCCCTCTCTGTTTTATACCACCATCCCTCACTGACCTCACCTGCTCCAGGACTCTGCCCAGAAACTGAAAAGACTCCTGGTTGCCCAGGGTTGCTCTCTACATTCTGACTCCCTTTGTCATTCGCCCGCTGGTGCCTTTGTGGGCCCCTTTTCATCCTACTCATCCACTGGTCCACCCGCTACACAGTGTTTTGCATGTCGGAAGGAGGGAATGGTCTCTGCTCTAACTAAGGCGGGATGGTGGGCTTCCCATTTCAGCTCTTTTGCAGCCCGCCACTGTGCCGCTGCACCACTTGCCAAAGCCACAATATTGGTAAGACTGTAAAGTGGCTCAGGGATTCTGGGGCTTGCCGCCAAGCACCCTTCTTGCATGACAACTTGATTTTGTACAAATGCCTAAGTGTCACGATTTGAATTTATTTGGTATGGTATGTTTATTTTCTGGTTGGATTGAAGCCTTTCCTTGTCGGAAGGCTGACCACTGTCTGTTGCTAAATGTTTGTTAACTATATTATGCCTGCCAAGGGAATTCCTGCCCTCTGTCCAGTGACAGGGGTACACACTTTACTGGACCAAATTGTGCACACACTGGATCGTATATTAACTGTCACATACCTGTCTGCACTGTCCCCTACACCACAAACGTGCAGGTGTCTGTGGAAAGGCGAAATGGTGTACTTAAGAATAACTTGCTAAGATTTGTGACTCCACAGGTTAAGCTGGCCAGCAGCTTTACCACTAGGCCTTATGGAATGCATCCACTCCCTCCAAGGCATAAACTGAGTCCTTTTGAAACGTTATGGGGATGCCCGATGCAGAACTGTGGCTACCATTACTCCAGTCCCAGACTTAAATTTGACTCACAGTACGCTCCTTCAATTGCAGGGATTAATTGCAAGCTGTAAGTTTCCATTCACAGGTTCAAGCCGCCTGGCCGATGGAACCACCTCTGATGCTGCCACCACCTGAGCCAGGTGACTGGGTCTACGTACGGCATCCCATCGAAAACACTCCTTGGAACCTCAGTGGAAGGGTCCTCATCAGGTACTGCTTACTACCCAGACAGCTGTTAAACTATCTGCCATCGCAGCATGGATACATGCTTCACAGTGTAAGAAGACACCTCCCCAGGAAACCAATCAACATCTCAGGACTGCGCAGAGTCAAGTTTTGACTTCAGAAAGAGACGGAGAGAACAGCCTGCAATACCTTACAAATCTACGCTCTCGTAAGGGGTCCAGAAGCAGACGACAACTTAACAAGCCCGAGAAGCAGCAGTAGTGAGCTAGCACCTGCACGCCTGGTGACATAAAACTGCAAACTGCAGTTCCCTCCGTTGAGGTTGTCAGAACGCAGAAGGGCCTTGCCTCCAACATTACACCTGGTGGCGCCTGTTTCTCGGCTGCTGGTATCTTAAGATTTGGGAAGCCCACAATACAATTCTTTTATCAGCAGCAAGTGGGATAGCTCAGACCTTAACATTTGTAATGCGGCTGCAGCCACATCCCAGCCCCCTCAGCTGGTTTCCTGTCTGCTATCCCACTCAATTCCCCAGACCTTACGGAGGACCTCGTCCATTAACAAACATGGAACAGTACATGACACTGGAACAGTGAATAAGATGCATCTAAATGGATAAGTGTGGTGGGGGGGGAAGACATTTGGTGTTGGGTGTGTAATGGGACAGGGCGGATCTGGGAAAAAGCCATTGCCTTCGGCATATTGTGGCAAATGGTGATGGGATTATTCAAACGCAACTAAAGAGTGGTGGACTGGTATGGGGATATGAATTTTTCTCAACTGGGATCAAACAGAAAATCAATCTCATGTTCCCCCTACAGTAATCTTATAAAATAATACAATTTTCCAATGCCATACAAACACTACCACTCCTCGTAAGGAGGATATCCCTGTGCCCGTTTGGAGGATATTACTCCATTTGTAGATACCTATGTAACAAATGGATGCAGTCGACCCTTTCCGCCTTAAAGCCATCATTGGGTTGTGGAACCAAAGCTGTATACCGTATTACCAGCTCACTGGTCAGGTATCTGTTATCCAGCCCAGCTCTTCCCACAATTCCGAGTACTAGAGTCCCTCCCGAGAACGCCTCCGTTAATTTCAGTGAAAAAGAAGGGACTTAACAGATGCCCTTGGTATAGTACATAACATAAGCCCTTAACTTGGAAGAGGCTATGTCACGTTCCTTTATTCCACTTGGGGGAGTAAACACCATGCAAAAGACTCCTGAGTTACAAGCAGTGGTTGAAATAATGGCAAATGAAACTGGAGAAAGTTTAAAAACACCTGGCCACGAGACACAGGGTGATCGACAGTGGCTCTCCAAACCGTCAAGCATTAACTAGAGCTGGCGGCCAAAGGGACCTCTGCTCTCATTGGAAAAAGAAAGTAGTGTGTTTATACCTGACAATACCAATGAGGTGATAGATCGTGCTAAACCACGTAGAACAATCGCTATCTTCCTCATGAAGACGAGTTCTTTATGGAAGTGGTTAAGGTAACCTGTTCAATTTCCTCTGGCATAGGAAACTGGTTTTTCAGGGAGCCTAACTACCTGTTTGGAATCTTAGTGATTTTTTGTCTGCTTTCAGTTAATCTCTCTGGTATCCAGAATTGTGTCACCCAGATACTGCCCCAAACAGAGTGTAATATGATGATTTTGAACTATACTGATGACGAAGAGATAAGGAACGGTTAATTTGTGAACCCAGTGATGGTTGGTCATGGCGTGCGCCTGACCAAAGGAGGGATTGTGAAGTAGAATGAATTATATTGTAAGAATAGAAAGATTAAAGAATGTGTGTGCACCTTTAAGCAAAACTGTTGGAATGTTGCAATCCAGGTGTCAGGGACAGACATTAGCATAGAACATTGCACCGTTTAAGGGCAATTGGAAAGTATTAGCCTTAGATCGATACCAATCATAAGAAGTGGATATGCTGCTGTTGTCACAGGTGGTTTTTCCTGTCTTTTGCTGCTTTGTTCTTTTGTCTAACTCCTGCTCTTTATCTGTATAAATAAGACTGTTTAGGCCTTGCATGGCCACTCACATATTCTGAATGTTATTGGGTGAGCGCTGCGCTAATAACAGAGTGGTCTGACAATGTGGAGTCCTGATTCTAACTTTGACAATATCAGTACGTCTTACATTGTTTTTGTCATGTTTCTTCTTACAGAATGTCAATTATGTCCAATTTAAAAATGAAGTTTAATTGATCACTCAGATGGTTCATTTCAGGAAATTCTAGAAGTCTCTCTGAGGCTCTATGCTGCGTTGCTGTCACTATCACAATAGCTGTTCCTGTTTCCTGACCAAGAGAAAGTGCAATCGTTAAATTGTCCCTAATCCCACAAAGCAGGCAAAATAGAAAGCATTTGCTAGGGAGGCTGAGTTATTTTCCGTCATCTCAAGAATGCTAGGAAAGTAAACCTTTTCAGCAGAAGCCCTATTACTATCCTGATAATATAAGAACTTCATGCCTATACGAGGGGGATATGTAAAATTTTAAAACAGCAAAGTCCTTCCCCTGTTACAGGGCAAATCCATGGCTTCTACACCAGATAAATACCTGCGATGATGTTGAAGAGCCACACTCCACATCCTTACACAGTATGTAGCTGTTCCCACAACTTTCCCTATAAAACGTGAATTAAAATGTCTGTTTGTGAAGACTCTGAGATATATGCTATAGGTCTCCCATCATGTCTTTTTCTTTACATAGTTTCCACCTAGTCCATCTTCAGAAGCACTTTTGACCATTTTTTTTGTCATGCAGGAACATCGAATGTTGCCATGTGGTAAGAAATGGTACTGCAGTTCTGGTTAGGTCTGTGATTAGATGCTTTGGAGCAGTGAACTCAGACGGAGGTTCACAGTGGCCTATTAATGTATCTCCGTGGCTCTTTGCAGCACAGATATACAAACACTGTGTGATTTTAATTAGTAACTAAGTCTATTATTAACAATCAGGATGCTTTTACAATGTTATTAACCAATTATACTTGATAAAATAATAGTACTTGGTCAGTCATTTTGCTGTGACTGCTAATAAGCCTGGCACTCAGTGGCTGGGCGCGTCTGCCATGACACCGCGCCTGCACCTGAGGCTGGGGGTGCACGGGGTGAAAAGGGTCCATAGTGGGCTTGAAAATTGAACCCCTGGTATTCTCATTAAAAGTCAATGCTTGCAAACAAACATAAATAGATTCTTTACAGTAATGTCCTGTCAGTGTTTTTTTTTATACCACAATCCAGATGCGTGGTTACGTTATAGAATATGTTTAATAATAACCTAAATACAACTGTAGGCTCTTTCTTGTTTAAAGGGTGATCACCACACATAGATTATGTGGGAGAAATACAAGAATTGTCTATTAAATGATGGAAACTAGATCTACAGACAAATGCTGGCAGTACAGTAAGTCCCTGGTTCATATAGTCTGGGATTGCCTTCATGGCAATAGTTCCTGGAATAAAATATGTGGTGGAATGAATTCTAAACTCCTTCATTCTGGGTTTCTTTGGGCTCTGTTGAAGCCATACAGCAATAATTTGCAATTACGGAAAAACCTGTCCATTTCCAAAGATCAAAGCCCGGTAAAACAAATGATCAGAAATGGTAGCCCTTCAAAGTCCCATCCATAAGTAACGGCAAAAACTAAAAGGTATCTTTCTGGGCCTTGATTTCCACAGAGCAAGGAAAGTGGGGGGACCAGTTGCAGTTCCCTGATTAAGGGCATCTGATCCTGGTGAGGGGCAGACCTGACTGATGCAATTGGCTTAATATCATTTTGTTACTTTGGCCAGTGAATATTCAGGCATTGCTCTCATCTCTCCCCCTACACTTCTTCCCTATGCACCTCTGTGCTGCCCTGTCCTAGGGGATGGAGGGACATTTCTTATATTGGGGTGGTGAAAAAGGGCATCGGCATAGGAGGCAACATTCCTCTACCCAAGGGGATTCTCTGCTAGCCCCTTAGCTGTGTTTAAGGCTCCTTTGGTTGTGTACAGAGTGCAAAATGGCCTTAGCATACAATAAGTCTGTCCCACAATGGTTCTTTATTT